>NC_083760.1:32711084-32971084 GCF_963514075.1 Conger conger | reverse complement strand
TGTCTTGGAAATGAATTATGGGGACAGGGGCTCAGATTTTCACGCTCGTGCTAACTCAGCTACAGGAAAAGGTGATATAACTGTAAAAAATGGCATCATTAGGGCCTTTCAGCCAAACCATACATTTTGAAGAGCCGCTGAGCTGAAAATCTCACGGCTGTGGCTCTGTTCCGCTCCCCCAGGTGAGAGACCTTGTTCTCCTTCCTGGGGTAATTAGCATCCTGCCTCTTGATCAGTCGCGGGGACTTTTGTAATGTTTGCTGAATACGCCGTGCTGCCCGAGTGTATGTCCTTCCGTAACCTCTTGGACTGTTGTGTGTGTGTGTGTGTGCGCGTGCGCGTTTGTTTATCTCCGTTCCTTGCTTTCCACCTGAAGCCCTTAAATAATAATCCATCAAACACCCCAGACCCCCAACCTCCCACCATTGAGGTGAGTCATATACATCCATATTTCCATATCCGCCCCCACTCCATCAACACTGAGACGACTGATTCCAACTGTGACAGGACTTTCTGCTGTATTTCATCTGGTTTGCTAATGAATTTGGATGTTTTCCAGAAGCTTCCCTTCACATTTTATGTGCGTAAGGGCGGAATCCGGTGAGGGCGGGGGGGTTCAGTGTCATCATACTCGATGTGTCCCTCTCTCTCAGGTTGATTATACAGCAGGAGCTGAGCCAAGTGCCCCCATTGTATTGGCTTGCAAATGCGTAAATCGCAAGCAAAATGTATACCGAAGGCAAGGCACTTTATTTCTGATCAGTCAATAAAGTGAATGCATTAAAGAAATAGTTCAAGAACATTCCCCAGAAGTCCCTGCAAACCAGGTTTATAAACTAGTTTGATGACAGTAACACACAGTTTACCCATCAGCCTTCATCTGTGCATGCCTGTAGGTCAGTCTGTTATTGCCCATAGGCCTGAAAGCTCCCAGACAGCAACTAAAGAGTAAGAATATTATTTGTTCAGTGGACTCCAATTCGGAAATCTAATATATGGACATACACTCACCAAGCACATTATTAGGGACATTTTTATTTTATTGCACCTACTTATTCAAGTATCTAATCAGCCCATTGTGTGGCAGCAGTGCAGTGCAGACAATCATGTAGATACGGGTCAGGAGCTTCAGTTAATGTTCACATCAACCATCAGAATGGGGAAAAAATGAGATCTAAGTGACTTTGACCGTGGAATGGTTGTTGGTGGCAGACAGGGTGGTTTGAGTATCTCAGAAACTGCTAATCTCCTGGGATTTTCACAAACACTAGTATCTAGACTAGAGCAAATAATGGTTCACAAAACAAACAGTGAGCAGCAGTTCGGCAAACAGAAATGCCTTGTTAATGAGAGACGTTAGAGGAGAATGGCCAAACTGGTCAAAGCTGACAGGAAGGTGACAGGAACACAAATTACCATGCATTACAACAGTGGTATGCAGTAGAGCATCTCTGAACACATAATGTGTCAAACTTCGAAGTGGTTAGGCTACAGCAGCAGAAGTAAACAAAATAAATACCAAATATACTTATATATGCCATATATGGGAATCCCACACAAACACACTTTTCTAACTTGCCTCTTTGATATCTAGTTGTACACCTGTATATATTTTATGGAAGACATTCTGAAATTCACTGGGCCTTAGAGAGAAACACCCAGTGATTTTTAACATGATACCACCAATCACCAATATGCTGTTCAACCTGCTGTATCCCACTGTGTAAGATTAAATCAAACCAGATGACACAGAATCGCATACACTGTTGTAGTATTTTACTGCAATTCATCGGGTGAATGGGTTTTATCAATTTATTTGTGTGGGAACATCAGGCGCTCGGATTCATGGGGCTGGCCATAGGAAATTGGATGCCTGTCATTCGGCAGCTGCTGATAATAGGTCTTTATTCATTTTTGGGCAATTCGTTGGGTTCTGTCCTTGTGTTATGGCCCAGAGCGTGGGGTGGGGTGGGGGTCGCCATGGGAGAGGTGGCGGGGAGTTTGTTTTCCAGGGTGAGGGTTTTATAATAGCTTTTTTCTGTTTCCTACACTAAAAAAGTTGACCGCAAAAAAACACATTTTACCGCAAGGTTTGTATAATAATGGATTGAATGGTATAATAGCTGAACGAGGCTCACGTCTCTGCCCCCTTCAGGCCACCGTGATGACGCGGGCGGAGATCGACGCCGAGTACCAGCGCCTGGTGAAGCGCTCCGAAGAGCTCCTGGGCTCCATGCAGAAGAAGAAGCAGGAGGAGGAGGAGAGCGAACGTCTCCGTCGCATCCAGGAGGACATGGAGCGGGAGAAAGCTCGCCGCGAGGAAGAGGACAGGCACCGGCGGCAGGAGGAAGAGGAGCGCCGTCTGTACGTCACGCCCGTCTGTCGCCCTGCCTCCTTCGGCGCTTCTCATATCCTGTTTGTCTCCAAACCGATGCTCCGGGGCATTAAAGGTGTCAGCCTGTGCTTTACGTTTCCCCCGGCGAATGCTCGCACTTCGCTCGCTCACCTGGAATCGCACCCCCCCCCCCCCACCGCTCAAGGGCGACGCCGTAAATATCGGCTTCTTTGAGCGGAACGGTGTTGTGAGGCCTTGATAGAGCCGTGGTAGCTGTAATCAACAGGAGGCTAATTCCCCCGTTCTGAAGATACGACTGGGGAAGTTGGCGGCGTTCAATTTTTTTCTACAAGGTCCTTTCATTGAAGCCCCGGGATGAAATAGGCTGGAGCCTAAAGTTCAGCATTGTTGTTATTGTTATTTATTTGCTTGTATCCTGGCAGACTTACTGGGTTCGCATATAGTCTGTTTATAAAGCTGAATATTTACTATATTTACCGTTCGCATTAAGGCGACCTTGCTCCAGGACACAACGGAGGTTAGGTGACAAAATGTGTCATGCATCATGCGAGAAGCTCGGTCCGGTAAACATCGCGCTGCGGTGTAGCAGCTGCACCTCACTGTAGGTCCTGATTCACGTCCTATTGCTTTAAATCTGTAAATGATTTTGGGTGTCCTTGGGAGTTCAGATGACACAGTTTGGTTCCTTCTGCTAACACTCGACTCTTGGCGCTAAGTGATGCCTTGCACCTCCGCCCCACCCCCATGCAGGAAAGCAGAGATTGAATTGAAGAGAAAGCAGGAGGAAGAGGAGAGGAGAAAGAGGGAGGAGGAGGAACGCAGCTTACAGGTGAGTTTTTGGATACGTGTGTAAGTAAGATGTTTGGCCTCCCTTGTGTTCCTGTCAGCAGAGAATTCCTCTCTTTGATTTTGTTATTTTTGTTTAGACATTAACCGCCCCCCCCCCCCCCAACCCCACACCCCCACCCATGGGCATGGTGCTGGTTATGCCCTTGGCTGCTCTCCCTCAGTGACCACTAGGTGATGGCATCTGGCTTCTGCGTAGCCCCAACTTCCTTCCTTGAGCCAGACCTCTGTCTGCCCCCTTGCATATCTTCCTGTCCACCCATCTTCTGTCCACCTACTCTGTCATGCCACCAGATTAGTTGGAAATCTAAATCTATGGCCCAAGGCCAGTTCATAAAGGTTTTTTTTCCTTCTCATTTTGAAACCCATACGTCTGCACTTTGACATTTATGTTTCACGCTGAAGCTTCCAGCAGTGAAGTTGCCCTATCTCACCAGCTGAAAACTGTCATCCTTCATGACTTTCATAAGCTTCCTTCAAAAGACCTTTTTCAGCTCTCAAACTCTAAACCCATGGCTTGGAACTTCAGAAAGTCTGCCTCTTCCATCTGAATTATTCTCTGCCACGGTTTGTGGCTGGCAGAATTCTATTTACTTTGACTCTTTGGAGTTTCTTCCCCTACCTGACCTAGTTTTTTGGTTTAGTGCCTTTTGCTCCAGTTTGACACAAAATGACTGTTCCAGGGTCAAAGAAATATGACCTTAGCCCTTTCCATTTTGCCCCCCCCCATAATTTCTGCGTATAAAAGAGTTAATATCTCAAAAGTTTTCCCAAAATGTCCCCAGATGTGTCCAAATACAAAACAGCTGCATATCTTTTTGTCCAGACACCTGAGTAATCAGAAAAGCGTATTTTTATAAATACATTTTTTAAAGATTTTTTCATCCTGAATTTAAAGACAGTGAACCTTCACATGTGTTTTATTAACATATGAGAGTATGTTTCTTTAAAGCATGCCCAAAGTGTTCAAAGAGCTCTCCTAAAAGGATTACTCAAAGGATTTTCAAACAAATCTGCATCATATTTAAATTGGAGTCGCAGTTTTTTGTATGATATAAATATAAACGCAACAATACTTTGAGACGTCAACGACTCAACCGTAAGGGGGCAGAGTGGATGGGGTTAAAGCAGAAGATTTCCCTTGTTGTACAGTCTACACTCTCTGCAGCGCAAGGTCATTAGCGCTCTGACTGTGGTAATGAATCTTATTCAAGGCTTGTGATAGCACAGCAAGCATGATCATGATCAAGTTCCTGGCATGCAGTGGTAATCCCTCTTGGTCAGCACTTGGAGATAGCGTTAGGTAAACTTGTTGAAGTCAGCTAGGCCTGTAATACATATCCAGGTCCATGTGAGGCAGCCTGTAGCCTAGTGGACTCAAAAGGTTGAGGAAGGACCTTAACCCTGCATTGCTCCAGGCTGGATTGTCCCCTGCTTGGTGTAATCAACTGTAAATTGCTTTGGATAAAAGCATCAGCTAGATAACAAATTATTACAATTATAGGTCCGAACTATCTTCAGCAGTCATAATTTTTCTGTATTTAAATTACCATTTGATTTTAATACCTGAAATGGTCGCATTTATGCTTTGTGCTTGTGAAGATACTGTATGTTGAATGGTGTTGGCAGTCAGCCTTTTTCAATGATAGGAAGGGATTTACAATAGTCTTGTAACAATGTTTTAACACAAAAATCTTACCTGTTGTACCTTTGACGTGCCGCAGGCGGACATGGAGATGCAGCTAGCCGCGGAGCGGGAAGAGGAGAACCAGCGGCAGACCGTCGTGGAGCAGGAGCGCCGCGACCGCGAGCTCGCCATGAGGATCGCCCAGAGCGAGGCCGAGCTCATCACCGAGGACGCGCAGCTGGACCCCAGCCTGCGCAGGTAAAGCACTCAAGGTCGCGCCGGGGCTGCTCAAGGTCGCGCCCGGGGTTGCTCAAGGTCGCGCCCGGGGCTGCTCAAGGTCGCGCCCGGGGTTGCTCAAGGTCGTGCCCGGGGTTGCTCAAGGTCGTGCCCAGGGTTGCTCAAGGTCGCGCCCGGGGTTGCTCAAGGTCGTGCCCGGGGTTGCTCAAGGTCGTGCCCGGGGTTGCTCAAGGTCGTGCCCGGGGTTGCTCAGGGTCGCGCCGCCAGTCAGTTAAGCTTCACTTTGTTTCAGGAAAATGCACTTGAGAGGTTCAAAACCTTTGAATTATAAGATTCTTACTGACATAATTTCAGGGTTTGGTACGCAAGGGACGTAAGTGACATTTTGGGCCAAAATGAGTGTTATATATCAAAAGAAGGCAAGACTGGCAAGATATAGGTTGTGCCATCCTTCACTACATTGAAATAAAGAGGAAAAACCTAAAGACTCATCCCAAAAAACTTGATTCATTCAAACAATTGTTTTTGCTCTCCTGTGAAATTTGGAAAATTGCACTTGCACCCCTTGCGCTCGAAATATGACAAAAATTAGTTAGTGTCATAAATGTGTTGTTTATAGGGCCCTAAATATATGTATATAGTGTTACACAAAAATACTGTGTAAAAGTATGAAAGAAATACACAATTTTAAAGATTGTATCTTCTTGGAGCCCATTCACTTTGATGTCTTTGAAGTTCGATATCTCAAAACCACTCAGAAAGCGGAGAGAGCCGTATAAGTCCAAGGTCACGGTTTGCAGGGTAGACCAAGGAGTAGAAGGCCCCGGAAACTCAAGCTGGTGAGCGGGGAGCACTTTGGTTGGTGGAACCCTTAAAATAAATCTAATTAGGGAAAGGGGGATGGGGGATTTTTCTTGCAGCAGGAAAAAAAAGAATAGTCTCCACTCCTCCCTGCTATAACCTCTCTCCCTTATTTCTCCTCTTCCAGTAACAGCACGGATGTTACACCATCCCCAGACAGAGTGAAGTAAGACAAAAGAACACCACCCCCAGACTTCCCTGGGCCCCCCAAATAAGTCTGCTTTGTGCCAGCCTTAAATTATATCCCTGCATGTTCTAATCTTCTAACAAATATACAGATTATGCGCCGGCTACCTCTGTATGCAATCACCAACAGTAGGATAATTATTATTCTTATAAATCAAATACTCACTTCCTTCATTAATCAGTCTCGCCTTGTGTTTACTGAATGAAATACTTCCTGAACATAAGGGGATTGTATTGCACTGCCAGGAGCAGAAAGTATGATCTTGGTCACACTTTATTTAAGAGCCTTTTTATGCTGCATTTTTATACGGCCATACTTATTAAGGGCTTTTAGAAAGTATGCATATAATGTTTCTGAAATTGTTTCTAAAACAATGAGTGCATTATTCACAGAAATATTATACGTTTATACATTTGTGAAACAATATAAATATGTGCACTTGTGAAACGGAACATACATTTTGAAGCTCCTGGGTTCCAAAAGAAACTTTCTTCCAAATGTATTAACGTGTATTATTATTGTGAGAAATGCACTCAGTGTTTAAGAAACATTATATGCATTTATATAAACCTTATTTTGTTTAATACAACAACAGGGTGTTCCTAAATGCCCATAATTTTGTTTTTTATTATTTTAGAAATCTGGCAAAATGGGCCACTGGAGATTTGTAATTCATAAGAGCTGGCTGGTTAACAAGCACTCCTGACTCATTTAGTATCACATTTACATTTTGCTTTTATTACACTGAGAATTGCATTAATATTAGAAATGCACTTCTAGCTTTACTTACAGCTCTTCACTAATGTAAAAATGAAAACATGTACAGTATGATTTTTAGTTGAAACTCCTGTTTATATTCGGCGATCCCTCATTGACGCCTGGGCGATATGGCCAAAATATCATATCATATACAGTGCTGTGAAAAAACTATTTGCCCCCTTCCTGATTATCGCATATTTATCACTCTGAATGGCTTCAGTTTTTTCTCCTTTCATTGGACCAGCATGCTCAATGTGGATTGGCTCATTATTCAGGCCCACTTTCCCTTTTTACACAGAATCAGGGCTGTGGTTTAGTAGCTTTTCCGTCCTTACAGCTGTAGAGACCTCATCGATTAATTTCTCCTCTCCTTGATTAATTGTCGCGAGAATGGTGACTTGTGCTGCAGCAGTGTACTTAAAATGTCGATGGTCATTTTTTAATGTTCTAACATTTTTGTTATAACCCTGTCATTTTATGGAGGAAATGGATAAAGAGATGGCTGTGCTTGTAGCTGTGAGGGTAGAGACACCCCTGTCTGTCATTTAAGGAAATCAACAAAATCACCACCCCTCCTCAAGAATGGAAAAAAAAGAAAACGAAGATCAGAAATTGAGTTGTGGTTGTGTTTTCATGCACACCTCCGATTCTGACCATTCTGCAAATTCAGCTAAATCAGATGTGAATGAAAAGAAGAAAATAGTAGAGCTGTTTTGGCAGCAGTCAGGTACCCTTTGACCCCTGAGGCAGCTGTCAGTGTGTGACGTGTCGGCTGTGCACCGTTAATCCAGGCAGCGCGGATGGTGGCCCAGTGACTTCGGTTTATCTCAACCACCTTAACCTCCAGAATCCAGGGGAGAAGACCAAAGAGCACTAGTCACTCAGAGGGCCCGAGGTCAGGCCGTGAGCTGACAAGTCATACCCCCTTCCTGGAGCGGGGACGCTAAAAGCAGCTAATCCCACAGTTCCCGGAATTAGTGGTATCGGCGTAGCGTGACCTGAGCAGCAGTGACCTACGGTTGCTGAGTTTGTTAAGCGTGAGAGTGCGCACACACGTGCCTGGCAACCCCACCCACCCCCCCCTCTCCCATCATACTAAGCGTGTTTAATTACTCCTGACGTTCCTGAACCTTCCCCTGCTGCGGATGCCACGTCTGCGTCACTAAACGTGAAGGCACTAGGCCACTCCTGGAATGTGCAGGAGTTTAGATACGCTCAAGGAAAATGACCCAATTGACCGACCAGAGTTCAGGACCCCCACCCTTGTAAAATAAACTGCTGACACCTTTCCAACACCCGCTATTGGCTGACATGCAGTAGCTGTGTAACATAAAAGTAGAGTGTGCTCCAGAATTATTGGCACTCTTAATAGAAATGGAGAAAAAAGCCTGCATATAGTAAACAACATGGATCTAGATTTTATGTTCAACCATACAGGAAAATGATATACTTTTATTTCAATGCATTTAGTCTCATATTTGAATGTTTTTTATTTTGTAATCTATTTTTTTCTGAAAGCAACAGATGCCAAAATAAAAAATTTAAATGAAATTGGCAATACAATACTAGAGATTAATTTTAATTTACTTGATCTCAGTCTAAAGGAACTATATTGTGTCATTCCACCACTATCTGTTTCACTGGAGTATAAAAATGAGGTAACAAGCATGTAAAATCCCTTTGTCAACCATCAGCATGGGATAAGCCAAAGAACTGAATTCAGAAGACCCAGATGGTTATTGATCATTGCAAGTCGGGTAATGGGTACAAAAAAAATAAAACGCATTACTTTACACATGTTGGAAAATAAAGCGTATATGAATAATACAAGGTTATCAATAATTCTGATGTCCACAGTACAACAAAGCATGTTTACATCAAGATGTCAACATATCATGATCTCTTTCAGTCATTTAGCTGCATAATTCAATAAGTATAATTATTTAATAATCCAATTATTAATCATTTCAATAATAATAATATTAACAAGAGTGTTTAATTTAATTGGGACAATGTGTGCTTCATCTACAAGTCTGATTTATGAAATGTGAAACATAAACAAAATATTCTTGAATGGGATTTTTTTTTTTTTCTCGATTTTACCCTTGGATTCTGTTCAGATCCAGTTTGGGAATCCCAGGCTGTAAAAACTCAACCCGTTACATGCTAAGAGTATCATTTCCACCCTTCCTCCTCCAATGAACAAGTGCTTTGCCTTCCTTTCCCAATCCAGGGGTCCGCAGGTGCAAGCCACCAAGGCAGCTGCGGGGACCAAGAAGTATGATCTGAGCAAATGGAAATACGCTGAGCTGCGAGACGCCATCAACACATCCTGCGGTAAGACTAGTACTAGCCTGACCAAAACTTCACCTACAGTTAAAATCACATTCTGTTCTCTATTTCAGTTCTGTTTGATGAATCCATGACTGTGTATTTTTATGCGTGATCAATCATTCTTCATGCCAAAAGAATCCTGTCTTTTTTAATGTTCAAACTGTTCTAGAGGTTGTTGAATTCTTTTCTCGTTTTTGAGCTGGTAATGTGCTAATTTTGTGGGTGTCTTGGAACTGCAGCTGCTCCTGGAAAAAGTCTCTTGTCGTTATGATTAGTTCGTATTTCAGATGCCTCTGAAGTCTCAGATAAAGTGAATGAAAGGGAAACGATCTGTATTTACTAGACCCTGCCATCTCAGGAGTTTTCTCTTGAGCATTTTGTTATTTCTTTATTTCGTATTCATTTTGGCCGTGTGCCGTCGTGCCTTTTTCCTTTGCGCTCGGCCGCCTTTAACGCACTCTCTGTTCCGCTCTCGCCCTGCGCAGACATCGAGCTGCTGGCCGCCTGCCGGGAAGAGTTCCACCGCCGGCTGAAGGTCTACCACGCCTGGAAATCAAAGAACAAGAAGCGCAACACCGAAACCGAGCAGAGGGCTCCCAAATCCATCACCGACTACGGTAGTGCTCCCTCTCTCCCCTGTTACCTCAGAGTGTTCAAAATGGCCCATGGTACCTTCCCTCAATGACACCTCAAAGGCAGCTACCTGGAAGGCAGCAGGTTCAGCTCGGCCTACCACAGATGATGTCTTCTTTTCAGGCAGTTTTTCTTTAAAGTATTTTTATCAAATCTATCTGTATCTATGTTACTGAGCTAGCTAGTTTGCTTATCTGTCGCTATTACGTTTTCTAGTATAGATGGTCACAGATGGTAATTGACCGTCGCAAGTCCGGTAATGGGTACAAAAAATACATAAATAGTTAAAGATACCACTGAGCACTGTCAGGGCAATAATAAAAAGGTGTAAAACATATGGAATGGTTGCAAACGCACACTACATTACGCATGTTGGAAAGTTAAGATCATGTCAATAACTGTATTACACCACTTTTTGTCCATATTTATTAAGGATACCAATAATTCCTGAGCTCACTGTAGCACCTTATTCTTATTAGAGTGCAGTGTACTTAGATTGTATAGTATGCAATAGTGGTGTATAATTCGTTTATGTTCGTTTAGAGCTTATTAGAGGACAGTCTAGGGTGCCCATTAAAATCGGCCAGTGATACTCACCTTTGGGCATTCGTGTACTATAAGTTTTGGGGCAAAAATGAAAATTATTACAAGATGATACATTTTTAAAGTCTTGATGTGCATGAGGGTTATTTGAAGGTTACATTTCCCTGGTGGTTGTGAAGACTCCTCATACTCTCTTTCATACCTTTTCATAGCCAGTCTGAAAGCAGAGCCAGTGATTTAGCTGCACGCGCATTCTTTAATGAATCTTTAATGATGTCCATGCAGTTTTCTTTTCTGGTTCGCTGGTATAGCACTTAAATCTATTGTTTGTTTGTTTTTTGCAGAGGGGTGTATTTTTCTGCATTTACATCAGTTTTGTTTAAATGCAAAGGTCACGCGTCAACTTTCTATTTTTGGCGGGGTGAAGGTGGGGGGTGGTTTGGAGGACAGTGAGCAGTCTCAGTACAGTGAACTGCAGCGAATGTTTAAAGTGCTGTGACTGTAGACTAACCGTTTGAGCTGCCCAGCTCGAGGCACTGGAACGACAGAACGACCCACCAGCAGAATCAACCGGAGAATTTTGCAGAGGGGAATTTTGGGTGAAATCAACTTGAAGTTATCCAACGAACAAACCTAAATAACCCAGAATTATGACCCAGCATGTCCACCAAGAAACGTGTTTACAGAAACAACCTAGCATTTTTTAGAGTGCATCTGCCACCAACATTCTGATGTTTGGTCTGAACAACAACTGAACCTCTTGACCGTGTCCGCCTGCTTTTATGCATGAGTTCCTGCCACTGACTGGATATTTGCATTAATGACTCCTGTACCGATGTACCCAATGAAGTGGTCACTGAGTGTACGGTATCACGTATCATGCATAAATAGTATGAAATCCAACTGTTTGATGTTTTTGAAATACACTCCTTAAACATGCACACGCTTTAAAGAACCCTCCCCCACCCCGGCTGCTTCGCAGCTCTGCAGAACCCGGCGCCCCCCATCCCTGCCCGGCAGCAGGAGGTGGCCATGAACAGACAGCAGCGCTACTTCCGGATCCCCTTCATACGCCCGGCCGACCAGTACAAGGACCCGCAGAACAAAAAGAAGGGCTGGTGGTACGCCCACTTCGACGGGCCTTGGATCGCCCGGCAGATGGAGCTCCACCCAGACAAGCAGCCTATCTTACTGGTGGCAGGTACAGCCCCCTAATCGCCCCAGTTTGCTGTTTGCTGTCCCCTTTTGGTGTGTGTGTGTAGGTCAGACCTGGGTCAAATACATAACTGTTTTGGATTCAAATACTTTTCCAGGCTTTACTGAGCTTGTCTGATGTATTGGAACCTGTGAAATGCTCTCAAAAAGTGCAAATCTCATCTTCTGGTCTTCTTGGTTGCCTCAGTTGCACAAGGTCGGACCTCAATCGAGCACAGAAAAGCATTTGAATCCAAAACGATTACATATTTGACCAGGTCTGGTGTGGGTGTGTGGGCCTGTCTGTCTCGTCGCTTTACTGCGAGGGCCCCAGTCCGAAGCTTTACATGACTAGTATTAGCCAAACTTAACTACAGGCATGTCTGTAGGCCTATTTAGTTTTCGGAAAACAAATCATTCGTATTTTCCTCTATTCAAGTAACTCACCAAACATCGTCACATACAGAGCCTAGATTCTATAGCCAGATTAGAAACATTCAGTGACTCATATTGAAATAATACAACATTATAAATTACATTACATAATTGGCATTTGGCAGACGCTGTTATCCAGAGCGCCATACAACGTGCAAAGTGCATACCCATAACCAGGGATAAGTGCACTGAAAGACCCTAGAGGGAAGTACAATTTCAATTGCTACCCGTACAACGAAGATAATGACCAGGGCAGGGCCTATCTTTTTTTTTTTTTTTTTTTTTTTTAAACAAACAAATAAACAAACAAACAACAAAGCAAAACTGACCAAACTTAACTATCCAAATACTGCTTACCTAGCCAACTAAAAATACCAAAACACAAAGTAAATCACAAAGACAACAATTAAGGTTCACAGGGAGGTAGGGAGGAATGGGGAGAGGTGTCGGCTTATGAAATTATGAAGTAAAAACAAAACGTATACAAATCTTTATACAAATTTATACCATGCCCTTTCACCTCTCCGACCGCGTGTCCGCAGGTAAAGACGACATGGAGATGTGCGAGCTGAGCCTGGAAGAGACGGGTCTGACCCGGAAGAGGGGCGCGGAGATCCTGCCCCGGCAGTTTGAGGAGATTTGGGAGCGCTGCGGCGGGATCCAGTACCTGAAGAGCGCCATCGAGAGCAAGCAGGCCCGGCCCACTTACGCCACCGCCATGCTGCAGAACCTCCTGAAGTGAAGCCTCTGCCCACCCCACCGGATGGAGAGCCAGCCCAGCCTTCCCACAGTGCAAAGGGAAATGTCCACTGCCCACCACAGATGGCGCCAGAGTGCCCAGCTGACTGACCCAGGACTTTAAAGGACATTTTCTTTACCCTAAATTTGCTGTGAAAAATCTGCCAGCTAAACATCTCCGTTTCCTCTTTGTCTTTGTTTTTTCTATGTGACCGATGCTTTAATATTACTGCGAGGTTAATAAGTGAGGCCTTAAAACTACAATTTCACAAGGTATGACTGAAAGTGGAAGCAATTTCAAAGCTGTTCTTCCATAAGAAAGCCTGAAGTTGTTTATATCAATTCTGAAATGTTTTATGAGACATATTAGAACAGCTCGTAACGTTTATAGTGATTTTCATATTTTTTGGTGCATTGGTTTTTGTTTTATGCTTATAGTCATAAAACAGGATTTTCCATGATTTCCAGTAGGACCTTCACTGTGTGCTCTGTCCTCTTTATTTTTTCAAACTTTACACAAGACTGAAAATGCATTGAGAATTTGGAATTTATGTTGTTCAACTTTAAACAAAAATTTTAGCATGTTCAAACAGAGCTTTGTATTGTACTGAATGAAAATGGAAAAAGTGTGAAATATGCCTTCTCACAGTCTATTTTGACAGATGCATTTGTTTGCCTGTGTTTTATACACACAGTAAATTGATTGGGTCCAGATTGGGTAGAGTCTGCCTGATGTGCTTTGAGTGACAGATTTAGTTTCTACAGTTACATTTTATTTTTACTTGACAAAATCTTTCATTTCAGTGACCACTGATCACTTATTTCAGTGATGTTCATAATGTTGACCAAGGTTAACCTTCATTTTGTTATGAAAAGCTAAGCACTACATTTTGGCAATGAGATATTTCTGCCCGCCCTCCCAGTACTGTACATAGATCATATTTAGGCCTCCCAAACGTAAAACATGGGGTTGCTTTCAAGCTGACTGCAGTGGTGACTTTTACCTCAAATTAAATTACAACTCTAAGCAAAGGTTATTTTCAGTTATTGCATGGCATTTATTTTAGTGACCCCTGCCCTCATAACAGTTTGATTATAATAACATAGATTAATTAATTTCTCTGTGTGAAGACAAAGAGAAAGATTACTTAGCTTTCATGTCTTCTAAAGCCTTTCTTTGTTCTGTTAGATGGAATTTTTTTAACATTTATTTTTGTGCTAAGATGCACATCTAGCTTCACAGTTCTTTTCTAAATTCAGTTTGTTTGCCCTATGTTTTACTTTGCATTTCACATTGTGCAAAGATAGATCTGAGTACAATAAATGCTGATGTAGACTGTGCCCAATAGGTTTGCAGTGTTAGAGTCCCAATAGTAGAAGGCCTTTTTTCCAGTGTCTTTGTGTCTTTTGCACAATGTTTACGGGTACCACTGTTTTAATGTACTGGAATGCATTTTCTTTTTCCATTCTATAAAAAAACAAGGGCTGGAGTTTCCAAAAAAGCTATTTAAATAATAATAAAGTTAACCAATGCAATAATGGAGATTATGTGAAAGTATATTAAAAGATTATTGGAAAACACATGTGATTGTAAGCTTAGCAATTGGGGCTAATGCAAATATGCAATGCCCGGTATACTGGAAAATTAATAACCATGTTTTATGGTTATCTGCTTTATGTGAGTATGATTTGAACCAGCCGCTCTGCAAGCCAGGGAATAATGTAGACATCTCCCCTCTATTTTCTTATCCCATCTCATCTATTTTTGTTCATGGAGTACACATAGGCCTATAGAATATTTTATATTGTCTGTACTGAGAGAATGTAATTTCTATAAACAGTCTTAAGTAATTTTTAATGGACCAATACGTACAGTAGTTTGCAAATAAACAGTTTGTAACGATACTTTTCATGGTACACAGGAAACTCAGTAGTAAACCCTGCTTAATAGTAGCCTACTGTAATAGTGCTTTGTTTATTACGCTAATAGCAAGTAATTAAATTAAGGCTTTGGATGTAACAAAAGCTGCTGCCCTCCAGAATGAAGGTAACCACCCCCCAACAACCCCTTAGTCCCAGTTAATAGACGTCTCACAATCTGGTGTGAAATTGGAACCTATCCCTTCAGGTTGTTTATATCTGCCCCGATAGTTTTAAAGGCTTTTTCATTTCTCTTTTTCCTCTGGCTGCTCTGTTCAAAACACTCTTAGTTTTTGGTAAGTACATACCAGTGAATTTGTATCCCGGGGGCCAGTTGCGTGAGAGACCATGATTCAGATCCCAATTATTTATTCATGATCTGAAGACAAGGCCGTCTCTTCAGACGTCCTTTCTCAACGCACCTCGTTCGCGATGCAGACGCGCTCCGATTAATCGCCCAGTGTGGCCTTTTTCTCCTGTTATTCTTTCTTTTCTTTTTTTTTTTTTAATATGCTGATGTCTTGCTGATGTATTTCAATGCAGAAAATAAATGCGTTCTACGTGTAACCCTTTTGTTTGTTGAGTGGTTTACAGCCAGATAGGCCTCTTATGTAATCTGTCACGGTCTGCACCCGTGTCTAGTACCCTATCTCACTTTCCCCCTGAGCACAAATGTACTTCAGAGCAATATATTTTAATATTGTTTGAACGGGTCTACTAAAAAAGTGTGTTATGTTTATGTATCGGATTTTCCTGGCTGCTTGCCCAAGCAAATTAGCACCAGGTGGAACCTGGCCCCTTCAAGAATCCTGGTCCTGGAAGTGTGGGGCTGTCTTCTCTGGCTCGTTATTGTGCTAAACAAAGAGATGCTCCCTCTCTGCCTTGTTGCTGTGGTGAATGGAGATTTTGTCCTTCACTGGAGGGAAGTCATTCCCATAAAACCTGAGGGCCTCTAAGGCATTATTCATGTAGCACAATCAATCCAGGCAAAAAATTATGTGCTCTATCATGAACTCAGCAGTTCAAGGCATTAGCATAAGGAATCTGTTGATGCTGAAATTGGGTGTGGACATTTCTTCTCACAGATTAAAAAGATTTTTAAGTATACAGCTTGCCTGGTAATTATTTTAGCCACTGACTGGTTATTACAGTTCTTCTGTATCAAAGTACATTCGTACTACTGTAGCAAGTACAGTGTATATAAATCATTGTCCAGTGAGGGGAATGGACAAATCATATCGTATCCATGTGGTAGTTCTCTGGGCTATGAAGCAGTCAAATGTGGTTGTTCAGCAAACATAGCTTGGTGTGATCAAGTTCAAAATCATCAACTACAATGTCCATTTTTTATCAGTACCACTCCTTGAAATACATTTAATGGCATTCATTTCACTGAAATTAAGTGTGATTGAAATGAAATTGAAACTAATTATGTTTTTCGGAATTTTTAGATTTATGTGCATAATGTCTGGCATTAGCTACCTAGATTCATTCAACATTTTCCTATTTCTTAGTATTTGGGCGACATTGGCTCAGGCAGTAAGAGCAGTTGTCTGGCAGTCAGAGGGTTGCCGGTTCAATCGCACCCTGGGTTTGTCGAAGTGTCCCTGAGTAAGCCACTTGCCCCAAATGCTCCTGACAAGTTGCATGGCAACCAATCACCATTGGTGTGTGAGTGTTTGTGTGTGTGTATGAATGGGTGAAAGAGAAGCATCAATTGTACAGTGCTTTCGATAATGGTGCTATATACATGCCAACGATTTACCATATTTGTTAGTTAATAATTGTGCACTTTGATGATCCTTGAATTAAGAAAAAGGAAAAGCTGATTTTGATTAAATCCACAACTTTGATTAAATCTACAATGGAATAGTAATAAAAACAAATGGTAAGAAATGATGATACTAGATACAGCCTAGAATTCAAAGTTGGTTCACAATGAAAACAAAAATATAAATGTGTGGTTCAATGCGCACGCTGAGGGCAAAATGCCAAAAACTGGGCCCTCTGTGTTATAAATGTGACAATAAGGACAATAAAATTGAACACATAAGTCATTTAAATAAATAAATGTACAGCTACTCTTGAAAATCTTCTAAACTGTGAGATGGATGAGCTTAATCGCCAAATCTTGAGCATGAAAACAAGCTTTACCAACCACAAAATGAGAAATGTGAACATCTCCAATCTTGGCACTTTAAAAAGAAAAGCGATCGGCAGAATTTGCATTGCTCGAGGGACTCACGATGAAACTCAGTGAGAAGAAGAAAAGAGAGAGTTCGTTTTTCTGTCCGTGCGGCATAGGCTGCAGAAACCACAGCAGCCAACACTGAGAAATGCAAACCTCACATCAATATGCCAATAGCTTTCAAGGCCCGAACTCGTACTGAATAGCAATTTCTGTTCAGCAGTAAACTTTGTATGCTCTGAGTACATTTGCTTGATTATTTACCAGATGTATTTGATGATCAACGTGCTGAATACAATTAATAGAACTGCTTTAATGTGTCTTTGGTTCCATTGTAACTAAATACTATTCGGCTGATTTTATTGAGCAAGGCCCCAGCTGATAGCATGAACGTTGACATGACTGACATGTGGAGTGTTAATGGTAAAACATAAATTTAAATTCCATATCAGTGAGTCAGAATTCCATATATTAGTGAGCATCCATGCAGTTTACTTTTGCCCTGCATTGTTGTTTTGAAGTTAACTGCCGCTACTCTTTGTGTGACTATATCTAACACCAGATAGCCCACTTTAAAGAGCTGGGCACGGAGCCCAAAATGAGGAAGAAATATTAGAGTCATCCTATTTCATTATTCATTATGGTTGACTATGCCTACAATCTAGGACGCTTTGCTTAGTGGAGGGTGCAAAGATATTAAAATGATGATTAGCTGTACTATATCATGAATATTGGCACTGGAACAAAAAAGGAAGACAAATATTCCCCCCTTCCCCTTCACAAGAAAGTATATACAGCGCAGTCTGTAAATATTTGAACAGTGTGAATAATGCTGGTACTCTTTTGCAGTATTCACATCCATATTGGTTGATCCGTGTGGGATTTACATCCCTTTCTATACTTTTCAAACATAAATGGGCAGTTGGCTTCTCAGCTACTTCTCATTAGGTGTATTCAATTGCTTCCTTAGTGCAGACAATTTCATTGCCTTTGGTGTCTGTTATTGGCATTTCTCAACAAGAGGACCAGAGTTGTGCCAAAGCCAGGGAAAAAACAGTCAGAGACATAGTAGGCCAAACCATAGGATTACCAAAATAAACTGTTTGGAACAGCATTAAGAAGAAAGAGATCACCGGTGAGCTCAGTAATTTCTGGTAGGCCATTGAATACCACTACAGTTCGTGACCAAATAATTCTCACCATAATGAAGCAAAACTCTACTACTCTCCCCAGAAGACTTCACAAACAGATCTACACAGGTTAAATTGCAAGATGCAAACCACTAGTTAGCTGAAACAGGATTGCTAAGTAGTATGTAAAAGAGCTGCATGACTACGGAATTGATTATTTATTTGTGCTAAAAAGGAAAATAGCATGAAAATAAATACAATACAAACCTTCAAAGGCATACTGTGGACCATTCTATATTTTCTGTTTGACAAGCATTTTGCAGCAGCAGAATGAATTATGAAGCATACCCAAGCATCCTATCTGCTCATGCTCAATCAAATGCCTCCAAACTCATTGATTTGATCCCAGACATACACCAGTGCTCACTTTCTTCTTAATGATCTTCCAAACAGTTTTGCTTTGGTAAGCCTATTGTTTGGCCAATGCCACTGTTTTCTTATTATTTCTCAGCCTCATAATGGCTTCATCGACTTTCATTGGCACATCTGGTCCTCATGTTGACAAAACAGACTCCAAAGGCAATCAAAAGCCTAAAATTAAGACTAGATACTTAAAGCTTTCTTATTCGTACTTGCACCAAGGGAGCGATTGAATACAGCTGGGACTAAATATAAGAAATGTAATTTCTTCACGGATCACCCGATTTGGATGTAAATAAATACCTTCAAATGAAATGGGTCAGTCTACACTTTTTTCATGTTCATTGTTTAATTTCAAAGTGTGCTGGAGTAGAGTTAAAAGAACAGAATTTGCAACACTGTCTAAATGCTTACAGACTACACTGTATACGTATATAACTATATACAGTACATACAAACCATACTTTTGGCAATTGGCAATTACTGGCGAAAGAAAGCCCTGAGTCAGTCACCTCCAATGATAACATCACAGGGTGAGATTATTGGTTCCTACAGTCTGAGGAAGGTGGATTTCACGGTTTAAAAGCTTTGTTTGTCAATGGTTTAAAACTCTTTGCGGTACAGACTGGCCTGAAAAAGAAAAAAAAACCCTCTGTGAATCGACCCCTTTGTCAAAGCGGTCGGCTAACCCCATTTATCAAAGAGCATGCACAGGGGAGGTAAGTCAAACAAAAGTCCCAGAACTTCAGAGGATTGATCCTCTTAATGGAGGGAGGAAAAAAATCTAGCTCTCCCAGGCCTTGTTTGTGTAGTCATCTGTTCTGGAAGAAGGATCGGTGCTGACGATATTGTTGCTAAATCTGCCAACTTTCAGCTCTTTTTTATAGTAATTTCCCAGCGACAACTATAGCACCTTGCAAGAAGGGCCCATCTTCACAAACTGAACTGACTGACGTTACCCCATCCTTACCGTGAAGCACATGTGATCTTCTCACTAGACAGGTGAGTGTAAACAACCATTTATTTGTCTGAGCAAAACAGCCACCAATGTATTTCCTAATTACACTTTGGTGAGTAGTGCCACATTCATTTAGCAAGCCCCACATGATAGAATCAACAGGGACTGAATTAACCATTCCAAGATACATTTTTAGAGAACATATTGGATAAGGAATGGCAATGCTTTTGTTGGAAAAACTTTTAATTTTGCTTTAACAATTCAATGAACAATACAAAAAAACTACCGTATTTTCCAAACTGCTTAAATGTTCTGTATTATAAGAAGCCTGTAGCTATTTTCCAACTTATTGGCAAAAATTATTTCAGCCTATGAACTACCAGCAGCTTTAAATACAGATAATGGTTATTATAATTATTATTGTCTTCTTTCTGAATATGAAACAGCCTTATTAAAACTGACATTTAAAAAATCCATCAACTCGCAGTACTTAACTTGGAACACATGGGTATTACTATAAATAATGTGAAAATAAAAGAGCAATTAATTTACTTTATTACATTCACTTCCTTTTTTGGGATGCTGGAGATTTGCTAAAAACATCAAAACAACATCCATCCTGGTGCGGTGTCATCTCTGCATGTGACACAACTGCACTGAAAATAATTGCCTCATTGTGAGGGAAACATGAAACCTCTGTCAAGGGTATACAGCGGGATCCGGAATTATTGGCACCCTTGATAAATATGCACAAATTATGCTGTAAACTAAAAAAGAATACAGTTATTGATATACGCTATCATGTGTGAACCAGTGTCCTTTATTAATGATTCAATGGAATCAACCAAAGTTTAAAATTTTTCAAATAAAGAAAATATTTCCCCCAAAAACAGGTTCCACAGTTATTGGCACCCCTGGTTAAATACTTTGTGCAAACACCCCTGGCAAAGATGACATCCATGAGTCTTTTACTATCATTTCTGATAAGGTTAGAGAACACATTTTGAGAGATTTTTGACCATTCCTCCATGCAGAACGAAATCATTCATATCCTTGGGATACCCTCCTCTTCAGTCCTGGTTTCAGACAGGTTTTTCATGGTGTTTAAGAGTGAAGACTGCGATGGCCCCTGGACCACTGGCAGCACAACATCTCCAAAACCTCAATGACCCACCGACCACCATATTTGACAGTAGGTATGAGGCGCTTCTCTTTGTATGCATTCCAACCATGCTGATGGTGTGTATGGCCAAACGGTTCAATTTTGGTCTCATCTAACCATAGCACTGTCTTCCAGTCATAATTTCGAAGAGGTTTGGCAAAGTCAAGTTACTGGGTTTTGCTTATTGCACTCAGTAAGGACTGTATTTGTGCCACCCTTCTGAAGAGCGTGTTGGTATAGAGGTTCCTTTTTTTGAGACTTGGCTACCTCAAGACATGACCAATCTCTGCAATTCTTAAACTGGAATGACACAATATAGTTCCTTTAGTGTGAGAGTAACTAAATTCAAGTAAAATTGTATTGCCAATTTCACTTTGTTTGATTTTATTTACAATAATTGTTAGGGGTGCCAATCATTTTGGCACCTGTGGTTTTCAGAAAAAATAAAATTACTCGATAAAAACATTGAAACATGTTTAAATGTATTGATATAAAAGTATATATTTTTCAGCTATGTTTAAACATAAAATCTAGATAATTATCCATGTTGTTTATTGTACACAGCCTTTTTTCTCCATTTTTATTAAGGGTGCCATCACTGTCCCTGTGGAAACATATTCCTAGTCTTGACCGTGCTGACACAGACATAAGCACCGCATTGTACACTCTCAACCATAACCCCCTGAGCACAACTGCAGCAAACTATTCCAATTCGAGGGACAGGTTCCTCCATTTCACCGGCCATTCCGTGTCGACAGCTGTCCCTGAAGTCCCATCAGTGCTTTGGCAGGAGCTACAAACATCTGGCTGATCTTAGCAAGGAGGGTCCACTTGGTCTGTAATTAGTTTCTGCCAATGTTTGCGATGTTCAATGTTCACAAAACGGTCACTTCACCACACTCATTATCCGACGCTCTCAGGAGACAACAGGAAGTCTTGCAGTCGTTAGATAATCTCCATGTCTAAAGAGAATGAGAGATTGTTATTTGCTAATTGAAGTATCAAAAGATTGGAAAACTAAAAGAAAAAAATCTTCTTTTAAAAAAGAATACAAAAAATTACAATTTAATAGTTGTAAATAAAAAATAAAATAAAAGGGATGATATTAAGCACTATATTTACTATTATTTCATAATAGAGTGCCACGGTGATGACCATAAGCATTTAGATTTCTGCCGAAAATAAGGTCTATGGTTAATGTAAGCTTAAGATTTTCTGTTCTCATTCTATTCTCTTTGTTCATATTTAAATGTCAGTTGATTGTTTGCAGAGGAAAATCTCATTGGACTCCTTCAAGCATGTATTAATGTCAGTCACAAGAGCTTACATTTTATTTACGTCTTGGGGTTGACAATCAGATATGATTATATTGCTTCATTTTTGTTTATCTAAACATTACAATGGTAGAACACAGCCATATTTTTATAATTATTACAATCATTATTTGTAATTGATAATGGGGTAAATCTTCCGACATTACCTAATTTCTTCAACAAGCAACAAGCTTCAAATCTATAAAGAGTTCAACACATACACATAAACAAATTAAGCCGTTATACAGTGAAATTAAATGAAATGTTGGTCCCCAGAAAATATAAATCTGATTTCAATTAGACATTATCCCCATGTTTCTGCAACCTACTGACTGTGTTTTAGAGAAGAGAACTACTCTAAGACCTCACCTCTTTATGTGGTATACAGTGGTGCAAATCAACCATCTCTGGCACTAGGTCGTCTGTTCGGGCTGTGTAGACTTGCCCGGGTATCTGTGAAAGGCATCCGGGAAAAATTATCAGTGCTTTTCACTAAGAAAAATATCCCCACAATAAACAAGAAATGGAAAAGAGGGACTGTTATTTAATCAGGAAGTCTATGTATGCGCAGTTCTTTGTTAAAAGACAGATTTAAGTGTTAATTGATATTCAGTCAGGACAACTCACATGTTTAGATAAACCGGTTAATGAATATGTAAGTAAATGGTTTTAGGTTTGGCGCTGAATGGATCTGCTTCAGGTACTACCGTGCACGCACCAGTGTGCACTACCCCATTTTCTCAACTCTGGTCCTTGTGACCCACTTGCCAGAAGGTGTGTGTGTGAGTACCTGTGTGTACAGGTACAGGTGAATACAGGTGTGTGAGTACCTGGTTACAACAAAAACGTTCTGGCAAGTGGGTCCTGAGGACTGGAGAAACACTGCACTACCCTATCTACAGGGTAGAGCACAATACATCTCCCGTATTAAACATGGGGTACCAGAACCCCCCAGTACCTAGAAGCAGATCCAAACAACAGGTGGTAGCTGGGGTGATGGAGGGTGAGTGCAACTGTGCAAAGCAGGCGAGCATGCAGAGGCAGCGCAGGCAATGAGCAATGATTGTTGGTTTAAGAAAGGCGCTCAGGGGTAATGTGTGCATGTGATTTGTTGAAATGAGTTGGGTTAAGGCGCTGAGTTGATTATGGAACGCGTGTGAATATGATCGCTGAAGCTGACTATTGGACCCTCATGCTAATGCACAACGCTCATTCGCATCCTCTTTTGAGAAAATGTGTTGTGCATGTATCAACTAAGCTCAATATGTTTTTTGTTCCTTCAGTAATTTTTTTAATGCTCTGTAACATTACAATCATCAAAATGGAAATACAGTCTGTGGCAGAGTTGTAGCAATATATGCCAGAATAGTTTATGTTCTTTGGACATTTAAAAATGTTATCCAACTGAAAGATAATTCAGAAATATTCTCCAACATATTTATAGCATATGGGTCAAATTTAAATAGTAAGTTTGTAACACTTTTGACATTTAATGTAAGATTCACTTTTGACAAACTGAAAATATAATTTTTATTATTGTTGATATGAATGTTATTATCAGCAGTATCATTATTATTATTGTTATTATAATATTTATTTTTGATATTGATATTAATAATAATAATAATAATAATAATAATAATAATAATAATAATAATGATAAAGCTGATGCCAATAGTATTTTTCTGGGTTTTTGGTGGATGTGATGTAAATTGCACTCAAAAGAAGATAGCCTTGGTTAATTGGTGTGTGACTGAGAGTTAAGCTGAGTGGGACAGACAATTGGAAGAACGGTACTGTTTTACAATGGCAGGACAAATCAACAGATGTAAAGAGAATGGAGTTAGGACATAGTCTGGTGAGCGTTAGCATTGTTAGCGTAAGAGGACATTAGAGCTGTGGGGTTTACCTCGATTCTGAGGTTTATGTTCTCAATCGTGTGTAATATGTCTTGCTGAGAGCACCTGGAGGAACCGGCTCCTGTGCTCGATGTGCAATACGAGCTGCTAAACTGAGTCAAGACACCAGTGTCGTTTTCAAAAACCGGGTTCAGCCTTGTAGTGCTCCCGAGTGCAAAAGGGCTGTGAGTGTGGCTATGGGAGAGACAGGGGATTTTTATGTGCCTTCAAACAAGTTATACTCATACTCAAACTCAAAGAAAAAAACATGCTTACATCAAAGTCACTGTCTTTCTGGTCCCAATGCATTTCTTGTTAATGCATATCAAGATCCCTATGATGGCAAAAACAAGAATGAGGGACCCCACAATGCCTGCTACGATAAGCATGGGATCTAAGGACAAGGAAACCATCTCAGAGCAGCGTTCTCCATTATACTGCCAGTATTCCCCGACAGGACACCTAAGAAAGGTGAAAGAAGAAACAGAGAAAGCAGTTACATAAGCTAAACAGAAAGTCTGTTTGATAAGCGTGTCACAGTCTTCACAAAAAGACAGAAACAAATCCAGGCTGACATTGAGTAACAGGCTAATATTTGCTTTTGATGTACACAAAAGGTGCGAGGCTAGGTGACATGTGTGTCAGTGATAAACAAAGCAGTCTGACTGAGAGATCTGTGTAACCACTAGGGGCACCTCTAAAGGCCAGTACTTTTATGCTATTTATCAGGGACAGTGCACATGAATAAACTTCTTCAGTTTTCCACATCAATGTAATACACCAGAGTCAGCTCATCTATAGTCCCTAACCTGCGTGTCTTTGAACTATGGGAGGAAACCCACACAGGAGGAGAACATGCAATCCCCACACAGAAAGGCCCGGGCGGGGCTTGAACTCAGGACCTTCTTGTTATGAAGCAACAGTGCTACCCACTGCACCACCGTGCCACACAGCGACAAAGCATTACTGCGAATGGCCACGTGCAATGGAAAACCGACATTTGGTTTATTCTCTGGCCGACTGGAGTGCACTTATATATTTTTGCTAAGGACAACGACCACAGTCTACATCTTTCAGTTGAACAACAGTCTGAACTGTAAACTGGTCTTAAGGCTAGCCCTTTTCTCTTCAGGTACCTGCAAGTAGCTCCGTGACCTGGGAGTATCTCACACTGCCCGCCGTTGAGACAGTAGTCCGGCGTGAGGCTGCAGACACTCTGACAGGGGAGGCCATCTTCAGTTCTGTACCCCGGATCGCAGAGACACTCTGCCTCCTTGGTCCATCTGTTCACCACACACTGAGAGTACTCGTTGCAGGCTAAAAACTTGCAAGGGTCTGCTCGATCGGCTAAAAAGAAAGGAAAAAAAGAGACATGTCAGAGGTAATGTCAAATTAGCATTAATGAAGTAACTTCTACTCATCTATCCATCTGTTTCCATCCCTTGAGTATCATTGTACATCAGGCTAGCATTCAAGGGCATTTGATACATTTTTATGAAGCTGCTTATTTCATGAGTGTTGTTTAAAAAGGCCTAGCTATATTGTAACAGCGAGAGCATTGAATTATTGTACAGCTATACTATTTTTTGGGACAGAGTGCCGGCCGTCAACTGTATATTTGAAAACCCAAATTAAAGGACTATAAACACAGGCAGAAGGTGAATCAATTTCAAGTTTTTCGATCATAGGAAGGGAATTACAATGGTCCTGTAACAATGTTTTAACATAAATATCTTACCTATTGTACCTTTAAGGCATTTCTTTGGAGGCATATGTCAGCACTAATCCACAGCAGTCTACAATATCATGCAGCTTGCAATATCATGAATGAGCTGAAAAGTCTGTTTCTGGAAGTAAATACAGTACCGAAATACTTGGAGAAATTACACTTGAACGCTGAGTTGTGGATTCGCAGAGTGGACCAACTGGAATATCGACATTCATTTCATGGTTGCCTCATGCAGTGGTTCCCAAACTCGGTCCTGACCTGTTTATGCTGGATTTCCTTCCAACCATAATTGCAATCTCAGAATTTTAACAAGCATTTAATTTGGCTTAATTAGGTGCCTCATGTTTAGAGGGGTTATGTAAGCCACATTATGTCAGATAATATCTCTCCAGACCCTCCAAAGCAGTGGCTGATGGGCCAGTTCTTACACCGAGGTCACTTCTAGGTGAGAAACTGTGACAACTGCTCAAAAAAATGAGATCTGTGCGATGTTACACCACTTATGCCGTTGCGTCACATATATCGATGCATGCCATGATGAATAAAATTCCCAAGTTCATATTGTGCTTATTGTGCTATATTGCAGACAATGGAAGAATTTACATTAGCTCAGCAATTCAATCTAAGCTGAAAGCTAAGCAGACTATGCATTTATTTTGGTCATAGCTAGCCAGCTTGCTAGCTGTATATTTTAGCTGAATCTGACCAATTTCACATTAATTCCAGTTATGTGCGAGCCAGTTGTCCAGGGGGTATATCATGAAGTGGGATTACTGAGTTAGCTGGGCAAAATCAGGTGTGTCAAACCATCTTGGAACCAACCACCATGGAACCATTGAATCATGTTCCCCCATCGAATCATGTAGAGTCGCTGGACTCACTGCAATGATTCCAGAGAAATAGCATGAGCATGTTTTGGAATCAGCTCGCCCCCAAGAAATACGAATATTTAGGTAGTAATCTACTTTGGCCTGTTGATGTTATCAGTTGTCTCCTTTGGCTGGCCTGTACAGTGTTTACTTCCACTTCCACCATTGGTTTCTTTCTTTTCAAAGGTTTTCCATGAAATAAGAGATGATTATTTGCATTTTTGTGTGATATTCATCCTTCGATCTCAACTCCAAATGTCTTACACATATAGCATTTATACTTTAAACAAAACATAAGTAAAAATGTTACTTTTCTAAGGTTCCTATTTAAAACATATGAAAACTGATTCAGTCATACATAAAATGGCTTTCACCCAACAATCCCAAGATACTGTAAGATCATACTGAGGTGATTCCAAATAAAACTGCCCAATTAATAGTCTCTTACCGGGTTCAATGTCCAGGGAACGGCTGTCAATCTCAATGTCCAGGCGTTTAGATGCTGCGTTGCAAAAGTCCTCAAGAACACAGTGCACTGCCTCTGTGATGTTATATGGTACAGACTTGGCAAATTTCATCTTGCTGTTGACCACAACACTGCCATTCCTGAAGTTGAGTATCTCTAACTCTTTAAATCCGGTTAAATTAGACTGCAGGTAAGGGAGAAGCTGAAAAGAAGATGAAAAACACCACGTTAAGCATGGAAAAAGAAAAGAAAAATGAAACTATTTGTCCTTGACAGTCAGTTGCATTGTTCCAACGTAACCTAAATGTTCTCTATTCAAAATACTTGAAAGCATAATATTTGTCAGGTAATGGACTAATGATTCCTCAGAATTCTATATTCTCAGAAATGATAAACCGTGTGGGTTTTAACTTTCATATTCAATACACAGAACAACACCCACACATGGAACCTTTTGATTTTTCCCGTGTTGATTCATGAAGGATAATAGCTTTAAAGACAGTAATAGAGAGTGGTTACTGAAGAATTCACAGTAATGTCATTTCAACCATCTCTGTGTTTCACCAGATAAATCTGTCTTTATTTTATCATTCTTAAGATCGCTGCATCATACAAGATGTATGGTGATTTATTAATTTTTTGTATTCAGAAAGTAATTTCATAAATTTGTAATTAATTGATTTAATTGAATTTTGCATTCACATATTTAACACTGGGAAGCATTGTTAAGCAATTTATTATGCTTTTTCAACAATACAATTTTTACATATGCATTTTAAACGTAATTTTCCAGACAAGGTCCTGGAAGGACACAGGTCTCTCCCCAAAGTTACTAGCTTTGATCAGCCTGATTTCACTCACATTTTATGGTGTTGGTGGTTTTAATATATTTAGGAATATGATTGACTGCTGCCTTCCAGGAACCAGTAATTAGGGCAATTATCCCACCAGCTCCATGGGGTCACATTGTTAACCCCCAATTTGAGATTGAAAGATTGCAGTCAGTATACTGAATACAAGATCGGTTGTGATTGAGAGATATAAGCATAGATCTACACATAAACAGTGTCTCTGCATTCCTGACTCATTGTTGTCATTGACATCATCAACATTTCTTGCAGATTATACATTATGCTCGGTGGAAAAGTGGCAGTTGCTGTGAAACTTACCTTCCAAAAAGAAATAGATTTTTAAAAGATGAAGTTTCATCACAGATACAATAAGGAATGAGATATTAACAATGGCTGTAAAGTATCTGAGGTTAGTATGCTGAAGCAGCTTGGGTTTAGTTGGCTACAGTACAGAACCTTCAGTTTAAACAGACAGAAAGATCTCATTTTCAAAGCAGAAGTACTGTTAAACACTCAATTATTTACCAAGTGCTGTCACAAAAGATTAATGCACTAGGGCAAGCGAGGAATGTTGATGCTCGCGAGAGAATACTCAAATTAGCCTAAAGAGTAAATCCACAATTGGAAAAGCCAGGAGAGAGATGGGAAAGATTGCACTGCCTCGACACAGATGTCCAGTGTCTTCACTGAGAGATAAGTAGCATTAGGAGCTGTCACTGATCGCACTGTTCTACTTATCGGTCTCACGCAGGCCGTCAGGTCAATACGGTAATGGGCCCTCGACTAATACTTTGCGGTTTGCAACAACGGTAGGAAGTATTAGGACTGATAGGAGGATGGGTCTCTGGGTGTTTTGCTGAATATTCCACATGCTTAAAGTCTGACAAGTGATATGTGTCCGGTATGTGGAAAAGGAAAGTCTGTGTTCACACTCACTCCCAATTTACGCAGTCATATGCCACTCAATATTTAACTCACCAAGCACTTTATTAGGAACATTTTTACTTTATGGCACCTACTTATTCATACGATTATCTAAACGGCCAATAGTGTGGCAGCAGTGCAATGCATATAATCATGTAGATACGGGTCAAGAGCTTCAGGTAATGTTCACATCAACCATCAGAATGGGGAAAAAATGTGATCTAAGTGACTTTGACCTTGGAATGATTGTTGGTGGCAGACAGGGTGGTTTAAGTATCTCAGAAACTGCTCTCAGAAAATCTATTTTTCACACACACTAGTCTCTAGAGTTTGCAAAGAATAGTGCAAAAAACTAAAAAATGCCAGTGAGCAGCAGTTCTGCAGACAGAAACACCTTGTTCAGAGGAGAATGGCCAGACTGGTCAAAGCTAACAGGAAGGCGACAGTAATGCAAATAACCACACATTACAACAGTGGTATGCAAAAAAAAAAATGCATCTATGCAACACACAACACATCATAACTCTAAGTGGATAGGCTACGGTAGTAGAAGTCTAAAAAATAAGTCTAATAAATACCTAATAAAGTGCTTGGTGAGAGTATGTCTTATTATTATGATGATTATTATTATTACTTAGCCATGATACATCATGAAGTTAAGCTCTTATCTGTATACATTACAGATAAAGCCCCTTTCAGAATGGGTTGCACCAGAAATCAGAAGAGTCAGGTATAAGAAGCGTGATTAACTAGCACAGTTGTAGCAGCCTACGGCCTCAAACCTATGGTACAGTATGTCACTACAGAGCTCCTGACTCAGCTTCACTCTATGGATCCATTAACATCTAAACTTTTTATTTAAAATCCAATGAATGTGCTGGACTACTGAACCAAAAGAACAGAAATTGTACCAAATGTCAAAATACATTTGGACCGCACTGTAATTTATTAGGTAGGCACTAACGCCAGCTTGTTAATGCAAATATTTAATCAGCCAATCATGTGGCAGCAACGAAATGCATGAAAGCATGCAGACATGGTCAAGAGGTTCAGCTGTTGTTCAGACCAAATGTCAGAATTAGCTGAGTGAATATTTCTGAGAAGGACAGCTTTGACTACACAAATGCTCAGTGGCTACTGGCTAGTTACTTTGGAAAACCACTAGCCACAGTGGCTGGTGAGGCAAAATGTTAATGTCAAGCACTGCAAGTAATATTAAAAAGAGTTGAGCATGTACTCAGCAAAAGCCTCAGAGAGATAACATACGTATTTAATTTTAATTAAAAGCAAAAATAAATTCAAAATTGAACTGATAATTATTACAATAAAACCAATTGGCAATCTTTACAACACCTATAAACAACATCTTGCAACATATTCTTCAAACAACTTACAACTGACTGGGACATAGCCCTTGTACACCCATGCCCCAGAATGCAGCATACCTTTACAGAAAAATAATCAAGGTTCTGTTCAGGGTTCTGTATCTTATGAAATTGTCAGAATTAAAAATGACATATGTTGCAAAAATATTGACACATACTGCACACCTCGGTTTTATTCAGCAAATGTTTATGGAATACTGAGGCAAACTAGTGCCAAAGCTGAAAGGCTGTCAAGATACAAACATATATAATATAATTTATTTTCAACTTGGAAAAAGCACTTCCATTGAAAATGTACACCACTGTAATGCATTGCCAACTGCTTCTAGCCACATATCTTTGTATGCAAAAATTTGCTGTCAGGATAATGAGACTCGGAATATAGGGCATAGGAATATTCATAAATATTCCGAATTTTGTGTATATTTGGAAATAAATTGGAATGTTTTGTTAATTTCACATTTATTGATTATAAATCTCTCTTGTTGATATCACCCCTTTGTAATCCTGAGATTAACACTGATGTTCTCCACATGTTCTCTGCAGCTAATGCAATTATATTTACTTAATGCTAATTGCAACTATTAAACATGCATAGTTTGCTGTTTATGGGAGAAAACACATATTTCAAATAAACAGGCGTTTGAACTAAGCGCAGTTTCAAGACAGCTAAATGGAGAGAAATTGTCAGCATCCTCATTCTAATTTCTATTTTCTATTGAACCAGGCAGGTCCACATATAAATCAATTTTATTTTGCAGTGAGTGGGTATAACTGCCAGGGTCATTTCAGATAATACAGTTTTCATAGGAACTAGGCCAGGACACAGGAGTTTATACCCCTACTCTTTAGAAAAGTGCCATGGGATCTTTGATGACCACAGTGAGTCAGGACCTTGCCTTAAAGTCTTACCCAAAGGAAGTCACCTTTTAGAACACAGCGCTCTCATCACTGTACATTGTCAAATATTTCCCTTTAGCCCAGAGAGGAGTGATCCACCTATCCTAGGCGGTCTTCTATCCAAGTACTATCTCTATTTTATCGGTTCTTTTATTTTATTACTAATTTATCTTTATTATCATTTATTCAAGGTGTCAAAGGATTGTTTCAAAATACAAAATATATTGCTAAATCCCTGCATCCAATACAGCCAGCTCTAACACCTGGAAATTTATGAGACAGTGCTACACTTGGCAATGTCTACACATCCAGACATTTTCGCAGAGCTGCCATTTATGATGAGCATCCAGCCAATTATTCAGTGGGTTAATGATTCCAAATAAAATGTTTATATGACACACCATATTTTCTATTAACAAAATACTCCACAGTCTCCTTTTTTTGCATTCTGAATACAGTATTCTAAAAAGGCGTTTACAGGGCATGTGTTCTCGAGAACTCTTGAATGTCCCAGCTGATAACAGACTATCAGGCAGACCTCTGTAACTTGGTGCCTTTTTCTGAGACATTTGAATTGGCTGGCAGCTCCTGTGGTATCTTACATTTACAGTCGGCTCCAGAATTATTGGCACCCTCGATGAAAACAAAGGAAAAAGACTGCATATAATAAACAACTGAGGTAAAAAGAATGCAACCTCCCTTTGTCATCCAACTGTCAATTCAAACGAGACAGATCAACAGTCTGGTGGTGGGTACAAAAAAGAAAAGGCCACTGAGCACTTAAATAATAAAAAAATGTAGACATATGGAATGGTTGTAAACTTGTCAGGAAGAGGACACAGGTGCACATTGTCCCCAGGGATGGGTTGTTTTGCATCTTGGGGTCACCATGTCTCAAAAAAACTATTAGACACCACCACCTTACCAACAAAGTACTTTTGAAGAAAGCCCTTACTGGGCACAATAAACAAAACCAGGAATCTGGAATTTTCCAAATTATGAAAAAGGTGCTATGGTCAGATGAGACCAAAATTTTACTTTTTGGTCATACACACCCTGAACGGCCATAGGAGAAATGCATACATACATTTACCTCATACTTACTGTCACATATGGAGGTGAGTTCATTATTCGCTAAGATCAATGGTATAATGAATTACCAGGTAATTTTGGGAGAAAATCTGTTTGTCTCTGCTTGGAAGCTGAGGTGGATTTACCAACAGAACAATGACAGTAAACAACATCACAATCCACACAGAAATGGTTAAGCAAAAACAACATACATGTTCTGCACTGGCGAAGTTAAACCCCATCAAGAAAGTCTGTTGTCTGAACTGAAGAGGGCAGTCCATAAGTGTAAAACCAAGGATATCAATTATCTTGAAAAGTTGTGCATGGAGGAATAGTGGAAAAAAATCCCTCCAAATGTGTCTAACCTTATTACAAACTATAGGAAAAGACTAGCGTTTGTTTTTTTGGGTACTGTATTTTTATTTTTTTATTAGTTTCTTGTGCATATTTATCAAGGGTGCCAATAATTCTGGCCGTGACTCTATAAAAGTTTGTAAATATGCTGTTCATTCAGTCATTCAGCAGTGAACTAACCCTGTCTTACTGTTACCTTTCTTCCTACTGAAACCATGCATTTACTTAAGTTGGTAATCCTATTTGACTCCATAAACTGTTTTTAGCTGAAGAGGTTGCCATTTCGACATGTTCAACTTTATAGAAAATTTACTTTGTGAGTTAAATTACAGAGCTGGCTTGGCATAAAATTTATCCATGACTAGTATTTTGGGGGCGGCACGGATGGTGCAGTGGGTAGCACTGCCGCCTCACAGCAAGGAGGTCCTGGGTTCGAATCCCCGTCGGCCGGGGCCTCTCTGTGTGGAGTTTGCATGTTCTCCCTGTGTCTGCGTGGGTTTCCTCCGGGTACTCCGGTTTCCTCCCACAGTCCAAAGACATGCACGTTAGGCTGATTGGAGAGTCTAAATTGCCCGTAGGTATGAGTGTGTGAGTGAATGGTGTGTGTGCCCTGCGATAGACTGGCGACCTGTCCAGGATGTATTCCTGCCTTTCGCCCAATGTATGCTGGGATAGGCTCCAGCCCCCCTGCGACCCTGATCAGGATAAGTGGGTTCAGATAATGGATGGATGGATGGATGGATGGATGGATGGATAGTAGAGGAGCCAATAGAAGCCATACTCAAAATATTTGCAAAGCTCAATTTGACCCCAAACATAAAAACTTAACATAATATGAGGGGTAAACAGGTAGATATTGACTATGAAAATTCAGGCTTAGAACATTTGTCAAGGGTATGAGGGTATAGCACATACGAGGGGATTTGGACCCACATCATATTGGTAAAGTGCATGGTAGCTCCACTATGTCGCATTGTTATGGTATGTCCTCTTAAGTGGTTCGCAAGAAAAGTTTACAAACCCTCCTATTGTAACTATTTTTAACGAATAAGCTAAAGCTCACAGTACACATTAACTGCAGATTTGTTTCCGGTAACATAGCCTGATAGCCATGTGATTATCTGTAGGCGTGGTTCTTTAATTACATATTGTCGTTTCAGTTGTAGCTAAAAAGGCTTATCCTATGAAGGTAAACAAAGAACCATAAGCATGTACTTACATGTACTTACAAGCACATACCAAACACCAATAAGCATGCATTCATTCATAACATTCATAAATTCAAATACTACATGGACACATCAACTGATGTAGCCCTAAGTAGATTTAAACCACTAAAAGCGTTCTTGTAAAACATTCAAGGCACTTACACTAAGTGGAATTACCTAAAGCTTCTTATTCAGACCTGCTTCAGGCACACCGGCATGCCTTAGTCATCACAACACTCAATTGCCTTTCGCGCAATGTCTCAAAACACTTACAGTATGCTGCACTTGTGCAACTAGAAAGACAGCAAGCTGTAAAAAGAGACGGTAAGTAATCAGACAGCCACAGGTCTGTTTCAACAACTTAATGATGAGTCAGCTAACAAATCTGAATAAAATACATAGCACTAAATTCAGTTTGTGGGGGTTTAAGGGGGTGCCCTTAAACTTGCTAGCAAGCATCCTTTTCACATAACAGCAGTGCAGAAAAAAATTCTCAGTTCAGAGAGTTCAAATAAACTATGGTATATTGGTTCTATTATCATCACATCTACTATCGTTTAACCAACATTCTCTTGTGATACCATGTCATTTTGTGATGTTATCTTATCCAACACGTCTACATACCTATGTCAACATACACACTTACTTCACTACAGGATTTTGAATGTGGTTTGTTTTTGCTATGGATGCTATCATCCCCAGAATTTCAGAAAATTCTGTTTCAAAATGACCACTGTAATGTTGGTTCAGAAAGCGTAATTGCAACACAATAAATTAATGCATGCAAAAATATTTCAAATAACAATGTAACACATACCAGAACATGATGTACAGATAATCGAAATCTAAAATCCAAGCTGTTCACATTAATTTGCTTGGTACATATAAAAACATAGCCAACTCACCCTAGCTCACCATGCATTCTTTGAAGCAAACATACACATCTGCTAAAATAATTACACAGATACAGAGGAGTTATCTGATTACATAATTATAATTAATAATAAACTGCCCTCTAGGTTAAGTCTAGAAAAGACAACAAGCAATTAGAGGCTAGAGGAATGCCCCCTTTTGACAAGAAGGATCATTTTGGTAATGCGCCATTGCAAAGCTGATGCCCAGTGCAGTTATTGTTAGAAAATAGGTTGCATCTTGTTAAATTTCAAATGGTGACGTCTAAATATTTGCAAAGTAGACGCAAAGGGAATTAATAGTTGAAAACTGTTATGAAAGAACGTTTTGGGAGAAAAGTTGCAAGCTGTTTAAGAGCAGCAAAGCATGTCATGCTTTCTATGAAGCGAAACAAGTTTGAGGCCAGTGAGGAGGTACCGGAATGGAGGCTAATGTCCTCTGCTTCCCACTTTCAAATCTCTGTGAGGCTTCTGGGTTTGGCCTGTCAGTGGGCTGTGAGAACTGTGTCTGGTCGAAACAACAACAACAAAAACACTTAACTGTTGGTTTGATAAAGATGGGCCGCTGTTTAGAGCGCAGCCCAAAACATGCTCTGGCCAGTTTGATGCCTGTGTTCTACATCAAATGATAAACCCAGTATCAGTGGTTCTGTTCTGAAAATATGAAGTGGTTACATTTGTGTCAAGTATACAGAAGCTCTCACTGGAATGTTCATTTGAAGAGATTTTGATCAGTTTCTTTGCTAATAATAGCAGGGATAATTGAAATAGTTAGGACCTTAAATACCCTTCCTGAACTGTATAAACATAAAGGAAGCATACAATATCTCAGGGAATCAGTATAAGTGTAAATATAAATAATTAACACGATATAACAAGAGCTTAAGGTCCGTAAGCCACACAGCAGCGAGACTAGTCTCCTAAGGTGAAGACACAGCTTGCATTCTCACTTGAATGAATAATAAGTAGGTTCAGAATGCGAAACACAAATAAATTTGCGCCTGCCTGTGGCATAACTTCAAAGAGAGAACCCTGTCAGACTTCATACACTGCGCACTGAGTTTATCACTATTGTTACTGTACACAGTCTGAAGCTATTAATGAACAATGAAACCAAGCCATGAAGAGGAGCAAGGACACGACCAACATTTGTATACCTACCAGTTCCAGAAACGTATTCTCCAGTGATTGGTACTCGGAGGAGCTCTTGTTGAAAAGGTCGTCTGAAAAATTCATGTTAGTGACTCGCAAGCTAAAGAAAACCACTAACTCTTTGCCCTTGCTGGCCGTGGTCATCGAGGGTGTGGTCAGGTATTTGAGAGGGGGGGGTGGCGTGGACTCGAAGGGGCGATCGCCCGTCTCAGAGGGGTCCAGCACACCATTGCTTTCCATGCTCTCACCATCCAGATCCCCCATGATGCCCTCTGTGCCCTCATTGCCCGACGGAGACCACGGACTGGTGGGAGGAGGTTGATCCTCCTGGTCTTGAACTGCAAGCTCTTCTGTTACTGTAACAATGGCCTCTGTGGTGAACACCTCCTCTGGCTCCATTTTGAAATCTGTCACAGCGACTGTTGGGGGTCCTCTTGCGAGTTCGACTGTATTTAAATGGGACTCAGTTAATGGAGCTTCGAGGTGCTCCAGATCTGTAGGAGAGGTAGCTGTGACTTCTGGAAGCATGGGGCTATTGTCCAACAGTACAATGTCTGCCTCTCCTTCACTGTCCTTTGAAGAATCGGTCTTCGTGATTGATGGCATCTCTTAAAAACACAGAATTGAATAGAGAAAAATGAAAGACTAATGTAGATTTGATGCCCAATATTAGTCAGCATCAACTGGTCCTTAATAAGCCAAGACCCCAAAAAAGTGTAATACCCAAATAATGACACTACATTATACTCGCTAGATAAGTAAGATATATTACCCTCATACTTACAAATCAAACCTGAAGAACCGTAGACCTAACCCCAAACTTGAAGGTGTCCACAGAACTAATCCTACCCCTCTGTATTTAGACAGATGTGTGCTTACATGGCAGTTGCATAGTACCATCAACAGGAATTAGTTACACAATTGCTATATGTGCACAGTGTACTTGTATCCAAATGAGCACTAAAAGCAAATTAGCTGCATAACACTGGCACCACTTTCTGCATCATTGACATTTTCACCAGGCTCATTTATTTTTGCACTTTGGAACCTCTGTAATGTTAACCTCAACCATTACTGAAGGTCTTCTTAATTAATTATTTGTTTGACGGCCTGGGTGTTTGCAAAGTCAAAAATGAGACAAAGCACTTGATCCCAAAATAGATTACTCATTGGGCTGCAATTATTTATCACAACAAAGCAGTACATCCTGATGATTTATTCCTTCAGCAAATTCAAGTTTCCCTCACACAGCGGACTTTTAATTCCGACCTTCCACCATTTAATGGGCGGGTGTGACTCACCTTCTACACCGATATCTGGCATGGAGGTCACCTCTGGAACACTTCCATCCTCAATGGTGTCTGTCGGTTCATCCAGAACAATGATTTCACCTTCAGGTTCTGCAACCCCAGGGTCCACAGGAGAGTGTCCATCCTCCACTGAGTCTGCTTCCTCAGCGCCCCCTTCAGGCTGCGGGAGTAAAGTTGGCTTATCGCTTGCTGGTGGCTGCTCAACCACGGGTGACAAAAATGTAGTGGTGCTGGGTGGCTCTGCCGCACTGTCTGTGCCAACCTCGTCTGCCAAGGAAAGGGTTGCTGATGGCACGGTCATAGGAATATGTGTGACGGCTTCGGGCGTTGTCCCTCTGACCTCAGGGTCCGGAATGACGCTATTGAACATCACCGTGCCGTGCTCAGGGGCCACATCGTGGGAAGAGAAGATGCTACCAACCTGTGGAATAAAGTCAGAAGGGCAAAAATAGTTCAGGCAGTGTTCTCAAACTCGGGTGACCACTCTATATACTGTTTTTTGTTCTTTTACATTAATTACGTTAATGGCATTTGGCAGACGCTCTTATCCAGAACGACGTACAGTTGATTACAGTAAGCAGGAGACAATCCTCCCCTGGACCAATGCAGGGTTAAGGGCCTTGCTCAAGGGCCCTACGGCTGTGCGGATCTTATTGCGGCTACACCGGGATTCGAACCACCGACCTTGCGGGTCCCAGTCATGCACCTTAACCACCTTAACCACTATGCTACAGGCCACCCTTGATTGAGTTCTTGCTCAATCAATGTTAAGTAATTCAATTTTTTACTTAAAACAATGCAGGTTTGGCTTGATAGGCTGAAGCTACACATCCAGTGACAAGAAGCGACGATGACATCACCCCCATTAATTTCCAATGGGAGGAGATTTTTTAACGAAGACCAATAGGTTAAATGATTCGCATTTATTCTGAGAATGCATCATTGTTCTTTGCATGACAAACAGAATTTTCCTATCCTTTATGATTACATAAAATATAAATGTAATTTGAAGACTCTGTTGGGCACCTGAATTCGTTCTGACTAAATTAAGTACTGTCTTAATTAATTAAACATTCCAAAACGTGATGAGAAGGAAACACGATAAAGTGAGTTAGAATTCAGAAAGCTTTGTTATTTATTATTCCACTTTTCTTATTATTCCAATTATTCTGATTACTGTTTGTTCAATAATCTAGTATTTCTTTGTCAGTCATGATCATTTCTCAATCACTATAGGCTACATTTTACATGATTATTCAGCAAATTTGTTTGATTGTTAATTCAGCAAAATAAAAAATAAAAAATTGGGTAGGGTAGGCCACTGCTCGGTTTAAAAATAGTTAGTGCACCTGCCTCCACTACATAGGCTAGGCTTACATATTAAAGGTACAATGTGTAATATGTAATAAAACACATAATATAAAGTGATATTATGCAGTTCAGTGCTCTCATGCACTGTTTTGGAAAAGGTGAAGGTGACAAACGTGACAGAGCCTGCCGTCTTTTCGCAGTGTTAAGTAGGAAAATGTTTGAACAGGAGACTTATTGAAATGTTGACTTTAGTGTGCTACACAACACTATTTCTATTTGTTGTGTTTTTGAAGTTTTCACTTTAGCTAACCAACTATATTATGAGCATGCAACTTAGTTGGCTATGTAACTAGCTGGCTATATAACTAAGATATGATAGTGTACCACAAACAATGCAACTGTAACTTACAGTTTCAGACAAATAAAGGTTTAGCTAAACATGCATGATTGAAGACGATAAAAGGAACAGGCAGCTGCCCAAATTGCACTCCAGACAAGCGATCAGTGAAAGCAATCACTAGAATACATACCTAGTTTTAAAACAATACCAATTCCTTATCGGTAGCAACAAGCAAATTAGCTATTAGTTAGCTTGGCAAATTCATTACATTACATTAATGGCATTTGGCAGACGCTCTTTACCAGAGTGACATACAGTTGATTAGAATAAGCAGGAGACAATCCTCCCCTGGAGCAATGCAGGGTTTAGGGCTTTGCTCAAGGGCCCAGTGGCTGTGCGGATCTCATTGTGGCTACACTGGGTAACGAACCACCAAACTTGCAGGTCCCAGTCATGTACCTTAACCACTATGCTACAGGCCTTGGTATTTTTGAATAGCTAGATATGTAGTCTTCGTTGGGCGAATAAGCAATAGTATACAGAGTTTCAGTGATCGCTTGTCTGGAGTGCAATTTGGGCAGCTACATGCAAACAATCAGAGCCCCCACGCCATTGGCTGTGGCAATTAGAACTAATTTTCAACCAATGAGCTTGAATTATTGTACAGCTGTACAGTGTTTTGATACAGAGTGACAGCCCGTCAACTGTATATTCAGAAACCCGAATTTACCGGACTATAAACACAGGCAGAGGGTGAATCAACATGTCAGTGAGCCTTTTTCAATGATAGGAAGGGATCTTGTAACAATGTTTTAACACAAAAATCTTATAAAAAATTTATTATACCTTTAAATGTTACACAATTTTATGACACAAAGGAATCGGATAACCTAGTAGGCTGCACACAGTCGCTATATTCATTGGTATTTGTTATTCAGTTATTGAATTGCTTGATTAATAATCAAAAAGGCACTGCTATTTATATGAAGAACACAAACACACCCACAAGCAACGGACTGTGGGGGGCCAGAGTGATGCGACTTCATCACAGGATGTGTGGCTTCAGGCTTATCATTTGTCTTACCTTTGAATTATGCATTATAACAGTCAGCAAAAACAGTCAGAATTAAATGCACAAACACAACCTTCCAAGTCCAAATGTGAGATTATTGGATAATACCCAAAAATCGATCGTTATTTCATTTTATACTTTTATTATTTTGCGGGACTTTGTCTCAATACGTGGGATGTGGGAAAAGGTCAAAATGCTGAGTGGCGCATCATAAAGTCACCCTGATTCAGGAGAGTGTATGCTACAATGAGCGTTTTCTGAAGCACATGTAGCCATCTGAGAGGTGGCAATGGTACAGTCAGAAACCATTCATGACCATGGGGCACAAGTTATTGCATAATTTATACTCTGTAAGCTGACAGGTGCTTGTTGGCCCGAACCCTTTGAGAAGGTGCGTTCTAATCTAGCCCCAATTACATTATCATAATTAATTTGCTTACAATGGCACATGCACTATACCCAGTACCATGCCCTACCTTAAATATGAATTTGAAGCTTTTTGTTCCAACATTAGTGGATCCAATGACTTACCTCAGAGATGCTAATTTCTTTCACTTGCTCCTCTTCTGGAATGGCTGTGGGGTCCAGGAGGGTCCTCAGGTCATTTTCTCTTGCAACAGGGGCAAGAGAGACACGGACATGATGCTTTTCTACTTCGTCTTCTGGCTGAGGTGTAGCCACTGTCAGCTCATTGTGGGAGTCCGGCTCTGGAGACTGTGAACAGATTGCCATTGACAAATGTTTTTAATTTCACAAGCAATAATTGTGTCATGCTTGAATTTAGCTGTGTTGCTTGAAGGAAATGAATCAAAAACTTACAGCTCTATTTAGCTCTTCAGCAATTTCTGGGACTATTGGCATGGTCGGCTGTGGCAGATTATCTAGTTAAAAATATAAAATAGACAAATTAATCAGGTCTCATTTTCTAAGACTTCCAATGCTTTTGAGATAATTGGCAAAAGGGGCATTAGTGAACATAATGCATCTGTAATTTGTTTTCTGACTGGAATCATTATCACCATTTGTCACTAAATCACTTCGTTTGTTATGTATTACTATTGTTGAGAGAAATTATTTCTTTCTAGTAAAAGAACATTCAAGCATAACTGTCAGAACATTCATAACGTAAAATTTACGTTCGCCCCAGAAAAAAACAAATAAACATTACATTATTGCCATTTGGCAGACACTCTTATCCACAGCAAGGAACAGTTGATTAGACTAAGCAGGAGACAACCCTCCCCTGGAGCAATGCAGGGTTAAGGGCCTTGCTCAAGGGCATAACAGCTGTGCGGAACTTATTGTGGTTACACTGGGATTCAAACCCCAAACCTAGCCTGTCATTTACCTTAACCACTACGCTACAGGCCACCCATTAAAAAAACAAGCAAAAAATTATTCCAGCTTTTGCATACCTGGCTCAAAGCTAAGCGACTGTATGTCTACAGGCAAGGAGACCTGCTCGCTTAGGGCCATGGCCACCATCTCCTTCAGACTTGGGCCCGGAAAGACAAACTCAGTGTCCTTAGGTTCGGTTTCCGCGTGGGCCGTAGCCATGATCTCATCCATGTAGTCGCTGCAGCCTGTTGCGTCGGTCTCAAACACCACAGCATAGCGCACTGTTTCTCCCCCAGATCTGCAGAACCACAAAACAAATACGGAGGAACAGTTGCATTATAATTATCTGTGCTGTTATTTGGGCTGTGCTCAAACATGTTTCCAGGGCATTCTAACAGTAATTTGAGAAATCATGCCCTGAAATCATAAAAAATAAAAAATAAAAATAAAAAAAATAAATAAAAAATAAAAAATTTAATAGGTAATGACATTACAGTTAAAAATGCAAGATAATTATTTAAAAGGTAAATCGCAGTGCCCATATGTCTCTTTATGTGATTTTTCTTTTCTAATATTGTTTTAGTTTGGAGCTATTTCCGATGATGCATGATCAGGGAATGTTTTGCTCAAGGAAGGTGCAGGCACAATATAAAAATGTATTTATGTTTATAATTGTGAATAAATGCTGTGAATTGTATTATAGCCACTAGAAACCTCTTTAAACATAATGTTAGTCATATTACTTGAAGTGTATTTTCTTTATGACCATGAACCCCTGACAGTCCTCTTGCCATTGCAAAGCCAGCAGGTCATCGTATGTTCCATAAACATCTAAAAACTCCTTCACTGAAAATAATAGCATGCATTGTTAGCCCCCACCTTTTGGCACCCATGCCTGTGGGGGAGAACTAGAGAAGGGTTCCTGGAGGAGTCTTCCTGGGCCCCCTGGGGAGCCCCCCTTCTCTCACATTCCTTGCAGGGTTTGAGCACAGGAATACTGGAGATGGCATAAAGATGTTTCATGATAATCCCAGGTCAGAATATAGTAATGTTTGGTGTTATTCTGATTGGTTCAGTGCGACTGGTGTAATGGTTTAGTTTTTGTAACAGTCTACCTTTGATATCATAACCGTCCAGGAGCCGAGGGGAAACTGGGCAAAAGCTGTCTCTGTAGAAGCCATTTGTTTCAAGGTCTCACTGCCTGGTGGGGGTTTGGCTCTAAATTCCTAATGGTTGACCCATTTTTAGGGTCAAGAACAAAGGCCTGGATTTTGGAGATAAGGAGAAGAAACCAAAGCAATCTGGGGTTTTGTCTCCTTTCCTTTAATTCACCCAAATCAGGTTTATCCAAAAGGTATATTACCATGAGAGGCACAAAACATATTTATCACATAATACGGTTGTCACGAAAACTCTCAAATACATCTCTCTCCAGGTATCTCCAGTAAGCTCTCTGATTCGGACTTCCTTTGGGGGAGTCAGACCATTCGCTAAATTCCGTTGTTGGGTTAGTGTGGGGTTTTACAAAAGAAACCCAGAAAGTGAAATATCCCTTTAAATATGCAGAAAAATATAATGATCCTTTTTAATGAGCACAGTAGGCTCTAGCACAGTGGAGACTCAACGGATTTAGCAACGGCGTGACAACAGAACTGCTTGCTCTCATTATTAGAACAATAACCTGGTATGCACAATGCTGTCCATGTCATATCATGCACACACACAATTCCTTTATGAAACTAAATGCTCAGTCCACAATGCGATTTAATGAAGGAAACATCAAAAATTACCTGCTACAGGAATACACAACCTGTTTATATGACCCATTTGAGCAACTGGATATTTAATGAAGCAGTTTCAACTGGGCAATACAATCACGATGAGCCATCTGCCCTGATCTGGCAAGGACTAGTACGATAAACTTGGAGCTGGCAGCTGCTTCAGGCACGTCCTGTCACTTTGATCAAATAACCATGCTCTCCCTAGCCGCACCTACTTTTGGGAAAGTGAAGGTTAAGTTTAGCATGCTGTGCAAACTGTTTGATAACATTTGCATTCAAGATTCCGTCCTGTAAAATAGTTGCCACAGAAGGGGCCATAGGCAGAGGGCTGTGCGCTTATTTTAATTCATACACATTCCTAAGACAAACTTATTTTTATGGAACTTCATCTCATTTTCTTTAAGTGCACTCTGTAGCTGAACAAGGAGGAATAACATTACAGAAAGACTATTAGAGCTAGTCCAGTAAAGAGTCAGTGTTACAGAAAGACTATTAGAGCTAGTCCAGTCAGTGACAATTTTTTATTTTATTTTATTTAAATCCTTTCAGTGAAAAGTACCTGTACTTTTACAGGTTGAGTCCATCATCTATGTATGTGAACAGAAAGTATATCAACTAGTGTATCTACGGCCCTCAAAGTCCTTTGTTAACAGTATGCAGTGTCAATGAATTTTTTAATCAATCTCCCCTTATTCTAATGAAAAGGCTATCAGAACATTTTGGTAATATTTACCATAATGACTGACTCATTGGGCTGTACGCACACTTTGGAAGATAATTACCATCATACCAACCATGGTACCTAAGGCATCATGAAGCCAGGCTAGTACTCTCAGTGCCATCTGTCGTTTATTTATTTTTGTTTTCAGTTGTTTTCATCAAAATATTAACCTCAAGAATGAATGGACTTGTAATAATATATGCACAAAAGCAGCTTACAGCAAAAAGGTCCTGTGAAATTGTCTTTCGTGCAGTTTGAGAGACTTCTAGCATAACACCTTTGTCGGCATACAGTAACACCACTGAGGGCCAAAGTATTCTCACCTGAATCCCAAAACTCGTATCTCTTTAAATCCTGGAAGCTTTTCAAACACAAGCACCATCTGCAAAATTGAAAAGAGAAAAAGTTGGAATATTTATTGCCCTAAATATTTATCTCACTTTTCAAAATGTGTCAGTTTCATATTTTGCTTTTGGAAGTTCTGATTAATTTCAGGCTCAAGTAAAACTGCAAAAAAAATGTTCCATAAAAGTTGTTTGTTTAGAGAGTAGCCCTTGTGTCCTTTAATCATCTCTCTTCTGCTACTGACACCACATCAACTGATCCTGACTAATTCAATTTTGATACCAACAGGTGGAGCTAAATCACAGAACTATGATTCTGTGAAGAGCAGTAAACACATCCCCACAACAGTCCTCCTCATTCTTTAAAAAAATATTTGCTTTGCCTTTCTTTCAGGATTGAAAATGTCATCCATCCTCTTGAAGCCTTCAGCTGTCAACCGGGTTTGCAGGACTTCATTTGACTCTTTGTTGTAAGCTTATTTAAGCTTCTCAAGAGGGGGGTCAAAGCTGGGCTAGGTGCTTGCAGTTCTGGGTCACAACAGCCAATGATATCAACACTCTTGGTTTGACAGGCCTCCAGCTGGCCATAATGCCTTAATGAGTTGTGCAATTTAAGTCTTAATTCATTACATTACATTACAGTCATTTAGCAGTCGCTCTTATCCAGAGCGACATACAATAAAAATACAGGGAGACATGAAATCCCTCTATCATCCTCGGGGTGTGTGGAGGGGAAGATGAGAGACAGCTGGCCAGGGTTATAGCCCTACTACATTTTCCTCACCTGATCATGCAGACTGCGGGTGTAATCATGGTACTGGGCTGTGTCAGGGTCGTTCAACAATTCACTGTAACCAGGGTCCACAATGGTGATGCTGAACTCCACCACTTGTTCCACCATCATCTCTGGCACAATGTTGGGAAGGTCAGTGCCCTGGGAGGAGGTGACAAAAATGAAAGTTAAGTAAATAAATACAATTTAATAACCTGCACTCCCTAAAAACACACGGCAAAAAACACACCAATGAGCAAACTTTCTTTTTTTACGTTAACACAAAAGTTACAGTGGCATGTATCTGCTGGATCGAAGGGCAACATTTGATAGTGGCCAAAACAACAGCAGGCAACAGTGCATCAGAGCATCCAATTTTCCTTTTCAGCGTTCCTTGTCGTCAAGGTTCTAAGAATGATTGAAATCAGAGCCTCTCTACCACCAAGTTTACCAACAATTAGAAATTAGAATTAGAATTTAGGCACCACAACCAGAACAGTAGACAAAATGGAGAACAGGCCTGGAACCTTACCTGAGTATTACCGATGATGTCACTGGGAACGGGGTCAGGATAAGCCCTTGCTGTGGTTGATTCCCCAGGTCCTGACGCAACAATGGAGACCAAATGAAAATCTGCTCATGAGACTCGTTTGGGGGAAATGAGGATGTTTGAAGGATGGCAACTGACATGCACTCACCTGCTATCTCAGGACTAGGATGCCCTGTAGGTCCAGGCTCTGAGGTGACTCCCTCTCTGATGGTATAAGTTTAGAAGAGACACGGTCATTGGTCCCATTTCACTTATAATTGAAATAAACTTTTTGTTTTTGTTTTTTGATACTGTTAGTTTTTATAGTCTTAGTCTACGACAGGGGTGCACAGCAAGTGCCGATTCACTTCGAATTTGTGCCAACTTCTGCTCTTAATTCTTTTATCAGCTAAATAATGTCTGGAGCAGGCATTTGCATATAGATCAGCGACAGCTGTAGACTGCCAGTGTATCCTAAAGATTGTACTGTGCTCAAGTTAAGGTAATTGGTTGGAAAAAAAACCAGCTTCCAGCTTGCCCTCCACCCCTGGTCTAGGATATGGGTTTGTCCGTAGATGTTGTCATTAATCAGGGGCTCATGGTTAGCAAATAACGCCCTAGTAAGCGGGTGCCACAATTGAATTAACTTGGTCAACTGCTTTAAGAATAATCACTCATATATTGTTTGTATATATACTGTTTCTTGTCTTCAGGAACCAGGGAAGATGCTATTTGCTTATCAACATATTTACATCTTTTAACATCTTTTGTCACGTTATTTCCCAGTTCTTTCATCTGTTTCCCATTTCTATTTTAAAATACCTCTTTTATGGTATTTGAACTCAGGGCCTTAACAGTAACAGTGCTATACCCCAAATTTGTTGACTCATTTAGGACATGTCAAAGTAATCTCTGTGCTTACTGTTTCTGCAGCTGGTCCGCCGCAGAGACCACTCTCTGTAATAAGACAAGATGAAAAAAGATCAATGTTTTCATCAAAAATAGGTAGATGAAATGAAGCAAAATGTTAAAGACTAATAAGCATTTCTGTCTATGCTATATTTGACCTATTGGGAAATAATCGTTTAATGTGTTATTGTCTTAATATTTAATTTAATTATGAGCAAATTAGTTATTTTTTCTTTTTAATCAATAATGTTGAATGATGTAATTTTTCTTAAAGGTACAATGGGTAAGATTTTTGTGTTAAAACATTGTTAAAATACCATTGTAAATTCCTTCCTATCATTGACAAAAGGCTCACTGACCCTCTGCCTGTGTTTATAGTCCTTAAATTCGGGTTTCAAAATATACAGTTGATGGACCAGCACTCTGTACCAAAACATTGTATAGCAGTTCAACATCAGTGCGTTCACAGAGAAGGGGGTGAGATAAAAAGTATTGTGGTTCGAGGGTGTTTTTTTTGCTGCAATTCCTCTCTTGACCGTTAGAAGTCCGAAATTACCTATTGTACCTTTAAACATTTTAAAATCAATCCTCATGTCTCCCTGTGGGGTCAGAGGGGGAGGGGTCGTGACAGGGCATGCTGACCTTATGCACCATGTCAATGTGCTCTTGGGAGTGGCTGAAATTTCTGGCCAGGTCATCCAGGCAGAGGGGCTCATGCTGGCAGGTGAACACCCACCTCTGATACTCCTCGTTGCTCGGGAGCCGGTCCAGAAAGACGCGGAAAGCCTCCCAAACTGCCTCCTGACAAACTGTACACAGACACACACTAAGCTCTGAAATCTGCTGTACTTCCTATTCAGGAGTTCTGCACGAACAGTCTGCACTGTGCTCCTACACTAAAGTTGCTCTGAAGATAGAAGTCTACATTCAGTTGCACTTCTATTCTACAGACATCTTCAAGATATGTCATTCTCAATCTTTGTTTTCTTTGTTTTGTCTCTTCGCCATCTCCACTGGCATCTGAGGATGTCTCATAAGCATCATTTATTATTTCACAGCTTACATAAATCTTTTACGTTGATGTTCTGAAGAGTACATCTGCTCTGCTCTCATGGTAATAAACCTAATTTGACTTTTGACGAATGTGCTCCTAATCATTGCCCTAGATTTCTGCTATTTTGCAGCATGTACTGCAAAAAAGTGTTGGGGAAGAAACAATTTGGTCCTGTATAACATAAAAATTTTAACAAAATAATTAGTTAAGCAATTAATTAATCATCCCATTGAATTATCCTCCTTCAGGATTAATTCAAGGTGGCTTAAGGACTTCTTTCTAGTAATCGCTAATTTGCTAAGATCAAAAACACTCACTACTATACTAAAGGTTTCAAAATTCAAGATTATTAGCAAGAAAATGGACATTATATTATGTAATATATTATGTAAAATATCTAATAATATTTTACAAGAACAACATTGGTAATAATAGCATATATAATCGCCTATCTAGAACAACAACAACAACAACAACAACAACAGGCTACTAGGTTAATAATGATAATAATGGATACAAAAACATCCATCCATCCATCCATTATCTGAACCCGCTTATCCTGATCAGGGTCGCAGGGGGGCTGGAGCCTATCCCAGCATACATTGGGCGAAAGGCAGGAATACACCCTGGACAGGTCGCCAGTCCATCGCAGGGCACACACACCATTCACTCACACACTCATACCTACGGGCAATTTAGACTCTCCAATCAGCCTAACGTGCATGTCTTTGGACTGTGGGAGGAAACCGGAGTACCCGGAGGAAACCCACGCAGACACGGGGAGAACATGCAAACTCCGCACAGAGAGGCCCCGGCCGACGGGGATTCGAACCCAGGACCTCCTTGCTGTGAGGCGGCAGTGCTACCCACTGCACCATCCGTGCCGCCCTATACAAAAACATCACCTCCAGAATTGCTTACAGAAACACACAACTATAAGCCATATTTAAACTGACAAAATGGCAAAACTTTAACAAACTGCAGGACATTGTCCATGGTTGCAGGATCTGGGATGAGGGGTTGGAATGTTGGATTGTTCCACTGAATTTGAGACAAGTGGTGGTCACCCTTTGTGTAATAGCAAAGTTGAAAAATAGCAGTTCTGACAATTATTTGTTTTCTAGGAAGTCTCACTGCAAAATGATTAACATTTTTATGCTATTTAATTATTTGGTAGATGCTCTTATCCAGTGCAACCTACATGGTCTAGATTAATCAAAACTCAAAAGAATCATCAAAATTCATCACAAGACCAACAAAAAATAGATATAAAACAGTTATTAAACAGTTACAATTATTATTCACAAGCTGAAAAGACGCTACAATACAGGATATGCATATGCCCATATTGTCATTATTAAATTAAGCAGGGAAATATTGGGCTTAACAGTACCTCTCAGTTTGTAGTATGCTCTATGACTGGACATGACCTCTTTGATGGTTTCCTGAGGGCAGACTTTCACGCCAGACTGATAAAACGTAGACCTCCTTGTTCTGTGTCTTCCCAATTCAGAGGTTACCTTGATGTTTTCCATCTGCTTAGCTGTCCTCAGAAGCTTCATTAAATCTTTGTTGTACATGTTTCTGACTTCAGACAAAGTATCTGCTCCACCTAGATCTGCAACAAAATAAAGATTTAACTTGTAAAGGTAGTGCAGCACAGAAAAAATATAAAAAGAAAGATTTCAAAATAATAGCTCCCTACTTCTGGACTCTCCACCAATCTCACGGAAATACGCAATAATGCTGCTCAGGGGGTCCTGAATCCCGCAAAATCAGTTCAAATGAAAATGAAAGTAAACTCATAGAGGACAGCTCTGCCATAAACTGCCCCAGGGTGAGCCAGAGTAAACCAGCTTTGGGCCAGCTCTAAACTTAGCTAATGTAAGCTAGTTTTATATTTATATTTGCTTGGGCATGCAGGGACAGATGAACTCTAAGATGTTGAAGCAAGTTAGACATGTTCCTTTGGCAGCCAACTGCATATTTTGCAAATTGGAATGGCTATCCGTCTTCAAAAAACCCCATGTCGTTTTTTAGTCGGCTCTCTGTATACTAACTTTCACAACAGCCACTGTCTTTGTCACTCACATACAAAGAAGCCACTAACCAGCCAGGCACACTACACACAGAAACAACATGACTCACTCACAAGTCACGGAAGGAGGTTTGATCTGTTTGAAATGCTGCTGAGGTTATATCAGCTTTCATGTAAGTTGGATATCCATACTACCATCCATAACCAAATCTATGCCTATGGTACTATGGGAAGAGTCCCACAAGGATCAGTGCTGGGGCCACTGCTCTTCCTCTTTTACATAAATTACCTTGACAGGAACATTGAAGTTACATTTGTTAAATTTTCAGATGATACAAACCAGGGAGCTTTAGCAAACAATTTGCAATCTACAGGGCATTCTGTCAGTCATTTTCTGACCTCGTCCTTTTAGATTTTAACAATTTTTTGGATACACTGGTCACTGATCAGTTTATTATGTATACCTGTACACCAGCTCATTGATGTAAATATGTTATCAACCAATCATTTGGCAGCAACTCAATGCATAAAAGCATGCAGATGAGGGCGGCACGGATGGTGCAGTGGGTAGCACTGCCGCCTCACAGCAAGGAGGTCCTGGGTTTGAATCCCCGTCGGCTGGGGCCTCTCTGTGCGGAGTTTGCATGTTCTCCCTGTGTCTGCGTGGGTTTCCTCCGAGTACTCCGGTTTCCTCCCACAGTCCAAAGACATGCACGTTAGGCTGATTGGAGAGTCTAAATTGCCCGTAGGTATGAGTATGAGTATGAGTGTGTGTGTGTGTGTGTGTGTGTGTGTGTGTGTGTGTGTGTGTGTGTGTGTGTGTGTGTGTGTGTGTGTGCCCTGCGATAGACTGGCGACCTGTCCAGGGTGTATTTCTGCCTTTCGCCCAATGTATGCTGGGATAGGCTCCAGCCCCCCTGCGACCCTGATCAGGATAAGCGGGTTCAGATAATGGATGGATGGATGGATGGATGGTGATGTATGAGACTTTGACCATGGAATGATTGTTGGTGCCAGAGAAGGGTGGTTTGAGCATCTCAGATCTCCTGGGATTCTCACGCACAACATTCGCTTGAGTTTACTGAGAATGGTGCAAAAACTAAAAACATCCAGTGAGCAGCAGTTCTGCAGGCAGAAACGCTTTGTTAATGAGAAAGGTCATCCTCTGGAACTGTACAATGTGTGTTTAGCATTGTGGGTATATTATTATCTATTTTATATACAGTAGCTAGTATGGCCAAACTAACAAAATTACCTATTTGACCTTTGTAGCAATGGCAAATAAAATGGTGAAATCATTATCTCATATACCATTTATTATATTTACTGTATATAATATTTACTTCATACTGTCAAGTAAGTGTTTAATTGTTTTTCATGATACTGTACAATGTTCACATACCTGCCAATAAAATTGTGAAAGTCAAATGTTACAAAATAATTCCAATACAAAATGAATGGGGAAAATTGGGATGGTAACACTGAAACATCATTACGTCAAAAGTTAAAAAAGATAATCACAAAATTACAATGGCTGGGTGTTTAGAATAGCACCAGGGTTAAGAATGGGTTTGCTTGTGCATCAAAGGGTTAAAGATACTGAGACTATGGCAATACATCCATAAAATCAAACACTGGCTAATTGTACAGACCTTTCAAATATTTTCTTCTCAGTGCCTTTCAAATAAATAAAATGATTCAAATAAATATATCAAATAATCAAACACATTTATATGTAAATATAATTCATTTATTTCCTAAATAATTCACATAAAAGGTATTTTTTATATTAGACCCCCTACCCTACCTATAGACACATATATCTTCTTAAAAAATAAACATAACAGTATTATTGGAAAGCTTACAAACAAGGTTTCAATACTTTTGGTCCAAAATAAATACATAAATAAAAAATTAGGTGATTAATTGTATTATTACAATTATATGTTATATGTTATATGTTATATGGTAGGCACTTCTTTACATCTCATGAAGTTTTCATGTTGTGTCGATTGCTATCGATTGAGCAACAGTTTCTGAATATATGGTGGGGGGTAGGCCAGTCTCACACATGAATTGTTAATGGTACCTTTTCATCTCAAATATTACTCAAATTTTTGTTTATCATCACATGACTGAATAACAGGAAATTGAAATAAAATGACATAATAAGGAAGCAAAATGTTGTTGTGCAAAGGCAGTGAAGGTGCAAAGATTTATACTTTTTATTTTGAAGGTAACATGAATCCTCCAAAATGAAATAGACTTAAAGGTGACAATCCTTAACACTCAATACAACCAAATAATCTGACCACTGCCACAATGTATGATTGTACAAAACTAGCATCTGTAATATTGTAGGCAGTGTGCAATATATCATCTCACGCACCTCATCACTAGCAAAATGTAAGGCAAATGATTTTCCTCTGGTGAGATCAGGCAAGATAGTGATTAGGCATATGGTTTATTATTTATGAAGTGGCCAGGGCCTTTCAGCACCAGCTGATGCAACACTGCAAATTCAATTGTATAAAATGTGGGCTTGCTTCTTTGCGAGGGTGAATGAAAAAATAATACTTTTTCAGTCTGATTTCCAATTAGTGTTTGAAAAAAAAGCAGGGGAAAAGGTTTTCAGTTATGACCAGCATTATATAGCTGTCTTGCTCACTTTACTAAATAAAGTATAAAATAAATAAATAACCAGGAAGTATTAACCCCTTAAGTATCGCCCCTTTTCTTGACACAAGCTTAAAAATTACATTGGTTACTATTCTTGAACCCTTTTGACTGCAAGCATAATCTTCTGAAAGGTAACCCTTTGGGGTTTGTTGTTCAAGAGTCTAAATTACTCCAAATATTACTAAAAGTGACAGAAGCTGAAACACAGAGAAAGTAGAAGCAGATTATTGCAGCTTCGGCTGGTGTCCTGAGAATCATAATGGAGCCAAGTCACAACACGGGACAAATCACCTTTCAAATTTGAAGAAAATATCAATATTGTTTTTTCTAAACTATATCTAGGCAGTTTTCCAAGAGGACACATGGAAACTAAATAATATTCTGGGTCTTATGAAGTATAAAATGCTGCATTTTGCTTACCAAACTCCCTCTCCTTGCAGCTATCCTCAGACAGCAACAGGTTGAGAAGATCATAAAAAATAAGTATAATAAACACAATAATATCACAATAATTGATTGATTGAAGTTTGTGTAAAATACCCAACCCCAACTAACTCAAATAAATTACATAATTCCATGTGCTATTTCTAATTCAAAAGCAGGCTGGCTCCTTATTTAAGTGCCAACAGACTCTGCACACGTATTGAAAATGCTAGTTTCATTACACAGGTGAAAAAATTCTGTGTTTTATGCCATCCCTTCGATAACGTGCCTGTAGTCGGTTCTGATGAGCTGAACTTATCCAGAATTTTCTTACATACTGATGGGGGTAATACATCTTCTCTGCAACTACGTTACAAATACTGGTCAGAGACTGTTGTACTTGGGCTCATAGTGTTCGAGAGAGCTTATACAAAACTTAATAATAGCATTTCTATGTACAATTATTATTTTAACAGCGAAACAGAGAAATTCTAAGTAAGCAATGGACATTCTATCAACGTTTATCCAAGTATTTCCGCTTTCAAATAGTATATCCTGTTACTATAGTGATTGAAAAATGCACCCTGAAAAAAGGAATGAATGCAAAAAAAGGGTATGTATGCAGTATGTGGTTTTACTTTCTAGCTAGGTCTACCTAGCCTACATTGGATTTGCGCTTACCTTATTATATTTTGTATACATCATTCACACACTCACATCGCTATAAACAGAAGTTAAAGGCATATGATAATGTTAAGCTGGCTGGCTGACCTTGATGGCTGGGTCTCACTGCCCAGTACTAACATTACTGCTAAGATTCTACCAGCGTATTTCCTATGGGCAGGGAGCTCATGCCTAAATCCAAAAGACTGCTGAATTAAAAGTGACAATGAAGTGCTTATAGAATTGTGCAAGCAGACTAGAGCAGACTGAAATCCACAGACTGAAATCCACTAGCATCACCACTAGCTGACGTTTAGCTAAAGTTAGCTAACTAAATCCAAACACGAGTAATGTCAGTTAAACAGCTAGCAAAATGGTCTGTTTGGAAAGCAACTACTAAAGCTGATGTTTTAAAAATCATACTAGACTGTGGTTTCTTAACAAATTGCTATCAAGGTTGTCTGCAGCGGAGAGGCAGGGGTGGTAATTGAGCATAGATGTTTTTTATATGTAGACACAGGAGCAAGAAATCCTGCACAGTATGCCTTTAAACATGTCACAGACCGATTATTAGCTTACAAACATGATAAATGTCAATGACATGCACCTGTTGCGGCAGTTATCTGGTGTTAGGAGTTGCTCCGTGCATTATAGAAACTTCTACTCCAAACTCAAGTTATTGCAGGGTTTTACAGTAAAATAAAAATATATATATTGTTTTTTTTATGTAAAGAAATCTTCTCTAGGAGTAGAGATTGCTGATCCCTTGATCTATTTTTTGCTTCTGCATTAAACTGTAGACATTCCTGAATGAGAATACTAAATCGGCAGCATTAAAACCTAGTGATTTACGAATGGGCCGGTAGTTTCAGTGTGCGGGCCAACAACCGCTAGTGGGAAATTTACCTGAACGTCAACCCCTGTAGCTTTTAGGTAAAATAAGCATTAGGTTTATTGGTAGGAAAATGGCAAGTGTTGAAGAATGGCCTGTTCTTTATGTCATTATGTTATGTTACACACTACATTTGTATAAAATAATATCTGTTACATAATGGCCACAAAAGGCTTTTGATTATTCTTCGTATTTTTTACATTTTGAGAGTTGACAGAAAAGCAGAGCTACAGTACTTTCCTCCCTGTGGGTCTGCCTGTTTCTGCTTATGGGAAAGGAACAGTGATAAGGTACCACAAATAGGGCAGAGAGACACTGAGCTTGGACAAGAAACGCAATAGGCGGAACTGTGGTTGTAGAGTGCAAAACTCAAATTAGAAACTCCTTTACATAACTCAAATTACATAAACTCCTAGATTATTGCCACCCCTAACAATTACTGTAAATAAATTCAAACAAATTACAATTGGCAATACTATTTTACATAATCTATCTCTCTGACTAATGTTAATGTCTCTGCTAGGAAGTTTTAGGTAGATTGGAATCATTGTCCTGCTGGACAAACATCCACACAGAAATGGATAGGTGAAAACAACATCACTGTTCTGCAATTACCATCTCAGTTTGCAGACTGAAATCCCACCCAAAACCTGTGAACTGAAGAGGGGTTCCATAAGTACAAACCCAGGGATATCAATGATTCTGAAAAGTTCTACATGGAGGAATTGTCAAAAATGTCTTTCTAACCTTATCACAAATTATAGGCAAAGTCTCATGGCTCATCTGTGGCAGGGCTGTTTCCACAAAAACCAGGGGTGCCAATAATTTTGGTTTATAGAAAAAAATAATTAGTTAGCCCAATAAAAAATTGAAACATGAGAGCAAATGTATTAAAATAAAAGTATATAGTTTATCTCAATGTTTGAACATAATGTATCGATCAGTAGCTGTGTTGTTTACTAAATTCAGTCTTGCTTCTTAATTTTTATCAAAGATGCCAATAATTCTGGAGTCCAGAATTATGTGGTGTGGTGCACGGGCACATTCTAAAGATACAGCCCATGTCATAAAATCTCACTCCAGCCAGCTGACCAAAGTTGGAAGCCCTGGGTTTATTGGTTTAGACAGCTGTGAATGAATTGACAGCAGATTGAAGTCTCAGTTAGATACAATGTATGTGTGCCATGTTTGTCCTAATTTCAACTGATAGAGAACTGATGACTGCACATATTTGACATTATTGACTACATCTGAACACAAAAAACACTAAATTCTACAGACACACTTGATGATGAGGAGCAAAAATGCCTGACTTATTAAATTAGTTTAGCAAGGCTCTCCGAGCTTCACCATCAACTTATTCATAACTCAGCTTTAAGTGTTAATATTTTTTCCATGCTCATTTAAACAGGATAAACACTGTTTCTTCGAGACTCTTCTTATCCCGGATAATGTTGACCGATGTATATTTTCCATAAACGTGCCACAGATCATCTACACCTTATAAGGTCTGTTGTAGATGAAAAGTTATGAGTTAGTAATTAATTAGTGAATTAATAATACAGCTAGGGTCTGTGTGACTTGTGCATCTTATTCTAGCTAACAGGTTTCTTCTCATTTGCTTTAGTTTGTAAACCAGCTCTTGGGCCCGAATCTGACCTAAACTAAGGAAATGTTAACAATTTCCGATTATATAGTTACAAAATTGTAAACACTACTAGTCCCAATGGGTCAGTGGTTTTCAAAGCATAACACTGTCCCAGCAGAATGTCTCAGGGATATTATTATTTATGAATCCTGAATAATTCTGGTCAATTTGCATTTAGTTTTAAGTCAGACTTCATCCCTTGGCAAACATTGTTCACTGAACTAAATGCAGAATTTTTCAGTCCAATACGGTCTCTACTTCTACGCAAAAGCAGACCAAAAACTGTGACATTCAGAATTATTTCTTTATTGTTCCTAAATCAATATTCATTCTTTCATTTTCTTAGTCACACCATAAGAACATTAAGTACAAAAGAATGATTTTGAACATTATCCAAGTACAGGAAACTAACAAAGAAGAAAACATGTTAACAGGCATTAACACTTTGGCATAGTTTAAATCTATGCCTTTTACCTCAAAGCAAATCTGTGCCAGGCAATGATGCAACCATCTTAGAGTCATTCCTTGTTTGTCAGGAATTGTGCGCATCTAAACAGGTGACAAACATCACAGGCATTCTTAAGATATTATCCCCAGCTCTCTGATACTGGAGACTGCTCTGGAGACCCGATTAGCTTTGTGGATTAAGACCTAAACTACAACAAAACAAAACCGGTGTAATGGAACATATAGTGGGCTCCAAAATTATTGGCACCCTAGATAAATATGCACAAAAAATTCTGTAGACTAAAACATAATGCAGTTTGTGAGGTGAGAATTAGAAGGTTCTATCTGCGTTCTGAGAGTTTTGAGATATTGTGCTTCAAAGCTTCCAAAGTGAATGACTCCAAGCAGATTAAATTTATCATTTTTTATACTTTTAAAAACAGTATTTCTGTATTTTCATTTAGTGGCCTATAAACATATTTATGACACAAACTCATTTTTTCAAAAATGTCAGTTAGAACCTTCTAATTCTCAGCTCACAAGTTATTGACATAAGCTTTATTTTCCAATATGTGTAAAGCAGTCTTGAAGGTACAATCAGTCATTTTGGACTCCTAACGGTCTAGAGGAATTGCAACAATAAACAACCTCAAACCACAACACTGTTCATGCTTTCCACAGTCCATGAATATAACGCATAATACAAAGCGTTATTATACAGTTCAGTGTTCTCGTGCACCATTTTGGAAAGCTGCCGTCTTTTTGTAGTGTTCTATTAAGAAAATGTTCGCCGAACAGGTCACTTTATGAAATCTTGACTTTGGTGTGCTACACACCACTATTTATATTTTTTATCTTTTTGAAGTTTACATTTTAGCTAACCAGCTATATTGTGAGCAAGCAAGTTATTTGGCTGCATAACCAGCTGGCTATATAACAAAGATATGATATGATATTACCACAAATGATGCAACTGTAACTTACAGTTTTAGAGAAATAAAGGTTTAGCTAAACATGGATGATTGAACATGTAAAGGGATAAAAGAAACATGCTGCGGCCCAAATTTCACTCCAGATATAAAACTCTGTATACTATTGCTCATCCAGTTATAAAACAATACCAGTTCGAAATTTACATTTACATTTACATTTTAGTCATTTGGCAGACGCTTTTAATCCAAAGCGACTTACAAGTGCATAGGTTCTACCATAAGTCAGAGCATCACATCCAGAAACTAGCAAAATACACAGGAAATGCTGTTCTAAACATAGTTGTCATCAGAAGTGTTTTTTTTTGTTGTTTTTTTTGGGGGGGGGGGGTTAGACAAGGATAGGGATATCAGAATGGAGGGGCAGAGGAAGTCAGGGGGGAGGACTAAGGTAGAGTAGAAATCAGTAACAACAAGCAAATTAGCTATTACTAGTTAGCTTCCCGAATTTACAAAAATTCACCTGAAGCACAACGCTTCGTTGCACAAATTCATCAAGCTAACTATAGCTAATTTGCTGGTTGCTACCAATAACAAACTGGTATTGTTTTATAACTAGATATGTAGTCTTCGCTTGGATATTAAACAATCGTATACAGAGTTTCAGTGATCGCTTGTCTGGAGTGCAATTTTGGCGGTTCCACAATTATTGGCCCCCTGGTTTAATACTTTGTGCAAACACCCCTGGCAAAGATGACAGCCATAAGTCTTTTACAAAAATTTGTAATGGTAGACCATTCGTCCATGCAGAACTTTTCAGAATCATTGATATCCTTGGGATACCCCCTTCTTTAGTTCAGAACATGGTAACTGTTCCAGGCAATGGCAACCAGATTTAACTCCAAGATTTCTTGGTACTTTGTTGAATTCATTGTCCCATTTATTTTAAATAATGTCCCTGGACCACTGGCAGCAAACCACCTGCAAAACATCCATGAGCCACCACCAAATTTGACAGTAGGTATCCTACACAACCAATCTTGGCAATGCTCAAACCGCAATACTTGGGTTACTTTTGGCCTCCCTCACCTCTTCCTCTTCCTGGCAAGTTTGCAACCATTCCATGTGTTTTATGCCTTTTTATTATTTATTATTGCCCTTACAGTGGTATGTTTAACCGTTTCTGTATTGTTTTGTACCCATTACTCGACTTGTAATGGGCAATTACCATCTGTATAGGGATGGGCCTGGTTAATCGATTAAGCGGTTAACGGAAATGGACGCTTGACCGATAGAGCCAACGTCTTAACTGATTAAAGTTTTTTAAATATTATTAAATCCTGCATTATAACGGCAGCGGTATTGTTCTTTACTTTAATTGGAGTTGTGGGTAGCCTACAGCAAACATCCCAAGTCTTCCGGACTCCCGGAGAGGAGTGAGAACCTCCTGGATTTGTGTTGCACCATTTTTTATTCCTTGTCCTACTGTAGGCAAGCAGTTTTAACATTTAATCATCAAATTTCAAAAACTTGATATCAAATTTCCCAAACTTGATGTGCTTAGAAAGACAATGGAGCCAAGCCACAACACTGGACAAATCCCATTGTCCTATTTCAGGACGATATCACAAAAAATTAGCATTCTGCAGTATTCTTTCTAATTTATGTCTAGGTAGTTTCCCAGAAAGGATATTTGCAGACCCTAAAAGGACACATGGAGACTTAGAGATATTATGGGTCTTATGAGGTGTAAAATACTGCATTCTTCTTACTAAACTATACAACAGTTTTTATCATGAAAGAGAAGTGTCTGCAATGCCCCCACCTCTCTGCCCCAACTTCCTTCTCCTTGCAGCTATCCTCAGACAGAAACAGGTTGAGAAGATCGTAGAAAAGTTCAATAATCACAGTAATACCATCTTGTATACTAATATATTCATTTAGGTCCATTGATTGAAGTACTCAACCCCCATTCACAAGTCAAACACATTCCATAATTTCAGATGCTATGTATTATTCAAAAACAGGCTGGCACCTTCTTAAGCATACTGAATAATAATAAAATATTTTGAGAATATCTTTGGCCGTACTTGGGCTCATTGTGTTCTAGAGAGCCTATACAAAATGTAGATAATATATTTCTGTGTACAAGTACGTTTGTAGAAATATACAATGGCAAAACAGACAACAATGATAGGCCTGGGCCAGTGAGACTGTGAGGGGTTAACCTTATGGCAAATCATACTAAAAGACTCTCGGCTGTCATCTTTGCCAGGGGAGGTTACACAAATTTTGAAACCAGGCATGCCAATCATTTGTGGTTTTTTTTGTTATGTGTCCGAGGTTAGGAAACAATCTGTCTTGTTTCTTTTATACCACCTCCTCTGCCACATCCCAGACTGAACCCCCCCAAAAAAACCTTTGAAATGCCCCGATGTTGTTCATAAGGCCACAATTAATTTCAAGCCATGACTCAGCTGTACAAAAGGTAATAGACTAATTAAAATTAAAATCAAAGCAATAAAGTTAAATATTTTGTTGCATAGCAATTAAACCTTACCCTTAAATGCAATAACGGCATCAAGTATGCTCATTGCATAGTCTCTGTGTTTGAGGTATTGTCTTCCTGCAGAATGAAGTGCTGGCCAATGAGGTTGGAGGTTGGTTATTTTGTACATAAATCTGCCTGTACACTTCCGAATCCATCCAACTGCTGCTGTCCTCCATTACATGGTCAATAAAGACGAGTGAGCCGGTTCGAGAAGCATCAATACATTCCCAAGCCATGACACTACCTCCACCATATTTCACAGAGGAGGTCGGGTACTTAGGATCATGGGCGGTTCCTATCATTCTCCACGCTTTTGCCTTTCCATTGCCTTGGTAAAGTTTTATTGTGGTCTCCTCTGTCCACAAAACTTTGTTCCAGAACTCTTTTGGCTCGTCAATTGTTTTGTGAAGTCTAATCTGGCCTTTCAATTCTTGCTGCTGATATGAGGTTTGCATCTTTCTGTTCTCAAAGTCTTCTGTGTATTGTGGTTTGTGATATTCATTCCTGCCCATTGGAGAAGGCTCTTAGGATTTGTCTGTCAACTGTAGTTGTCTTCCTTGGCCGACCTGAACAGGGTTTATTTCTGAGGCCACGAGTGGTTTCTTTCTTTTTCAAGACTTTCCAAACCTCAGTACTTGATATACCCAGTTTCTTTGCCATCCTTCTTAATGATGCAGATTAGTTGTTTTTTCAGTCTCTGGTTTTATGATGGTGTGTGCCTTCTGCTCCAAATGCATCTTCACAGATCATGGCAAAGGCTAAAACCAAGACTAGACACTCACTGCTCTTTTATTTGTGAACAATCCATGCAAAAGGAAACACCAGAGCAATGGTTAACTTACTTTTGCAGAGCTGACAAAAAAAAAATCTTTTTTGTGCTTTTCTCAAGATCAACAAGCTTTCCACAGTGAACCATTCTACAATACCCTTGGTTCCACTTTCCAAAATGCCAGGTGTAACATTGACTTGATGAGTGCTGGACTTACTATGTAATAAAAGGAAACACACAAGTTCACACTAGCTCCCCGTTTTGCAGTGCACATGTGCAAGAACGTGAGGTGGAGAACTGAAGGTTTCACAGTGGAGCTACAAGCCGTAAAAGATCACTGTTGTATACATCTCGGAACAGGCCCCTTTTGTTTCCATGGATAATTCATGGATTTCTGAAATGTGAAAGCAAAATCGGGCGAGCTAAATCATATTGCCCGCCTTCACAGCTTTTGCTTAATCCTTCACACATCACTTCATCAATTAAAATCCACAAGTTTTCTTGTCACATCATACTGTTAGGAAATAAATACCGTGTATTACATAAAGTCAAAGTGTCATTGTGAGTTTCAAGCAGAAAGTAAAGCCTATGCAAGTGCAATGCACAGAACCATCAGGACTTGATGTTAAGTAATTTCATTAGTCGAAGAAAGCACAGTAATATGAGCTATTCACAGTAGGCCCAATTATTCAGGAAGACTGTGAAGTGTTTTTGAATAAGGGCCAGCGTAAGTTTTTAAAACCAATATATCAGAAATGCATCATCTTGACTATCCCCTGGTGTTGTTCCTCGAATGTATATGCTCCTGCAGTGCAAATCCAGTCAACCTCAGCCACACTTCAAAGTCCACTGCCCACTAAGGAGGTCAGTGGGTTCTCAAGATAGATTTTCACACATTTTGTGTATAATTTAAGATGCATTAACATGCCAAACAACCGCTGCAGAAAAAATTAAATGATAGGTTGATTAAAATAGTTTATTGTATTTTTGCCATTACATAGTCATATGGCACTGTGAGATTAAAGAATTCTGCTTGCAAAAGAGCTGATCCATGCAGAACATGTACCTGTTTCTAAAGCATTGACATGCACCACACAGGACGGTATCACTATAAAGGCATTGGGGAAAAGGTTGAAACTTGAAAGTTTCAATCAACTTTGAGAAATTTTGCAGCGGATCCACAGAATAGACAATAGGAAATTAGATATTGTACTATATCTAAATCATTTCAAGCTCATTCTTCCTAATATTTTTGTGCAAAATTAAACAGAACAAACAGTGGATTTAGAAAAAGTTGTGAAGGAGCACTGTATGATTTAGCTCACCTGATTTGGCTTTGACATTTCAGAAGTCCATTTAAATATAAGGAGAGAATTAGGAACCTCATTCATTGTGTGAAAGCAATAAAAGTAGGGGAGACCTGGGCAAAAACTAACACAGGGCATGTTGAAACATGGGGATATTGCGCTTTTGCATTTGCACAAGAATGATGGCTTTGTTTTTATTCATGACACAATGTGCTTCTCATGTGTTATTAACAAGTCTGTGTTTTACCACCATGTCAGCAATGTTTTTTTGGATTACTGACAAGATGTGAACCCCACAGACTCCAAATACATGTAATTTAAATCACTGTCTGATGGGTTATAAGGCAGTATAGTTTTGACACGTCACTAGCAAGCAGAAACTTTGTGCCATGCAGGAGTACAATTAGAACAGCCGGAACACGTTGGCAGATTTCCTTCATTTCCACTTAACAAAACATGATGTTATATGAAATGTGCACAGGCTAGTCAGGAAAAGCAATTTCAAGGAACTTCAGTAAAATGTAAATAAAAGCTTACCTTTGATTGCAGTGGCTTGGACTGTAAACAGAAACAAGGGGAGAAAAAGTCCAATTTTTAAAGACATAATGGAAATGGGCGTTTTATTTTCTGTACAAAAAGAGTTACAGAAAATTACAGACACCCAAAAACTATGTGGAGCCCATCAGTGGGCAAAATTCCAGGCTGTCGTTAGGCGTTAGGCTTTAGGCGCTAACGTTGCAGAAGTAGTGCAATCCCACCAGGTGGTGTAAATTCCAGGTTGGTATCTGACCTGTGTGAACGGCAGTGATCCTCGGCACCTGGCCGGGGTGGGGGCGGGGTTTTGTGGAGGGATAGAGGACCCTCCCAGTGTGACGGGAGTGTGGGGAAGTCTAAAAACGCAGGTTCTGTTTTGGTAATAATCTGTTTATCTGCTCCTCAGATTTAATCCAACCGCCACCTCCCACCTCCCTGTCCCTCCACGAGAAAGACTACCTTCTATCCTGTTAAGAGCCTTCTGGGAAAGAAACATCTGCTGACAGGATTGCGGGACTCCTGGCCCTTCGAAGGCTCCTCTCTGAGACTTCAGGCTGCTCTGACCGTCCCGTGACAAACTTTCGGTTGTGCCAATTTCTCAGGCTGGCAGGCAGGGAGGTGTTGGGGCACCCTGTGAGGCCAGCCGCATTTCTGTAGATCCGGGGCACACGGCAGGGGCCGTGTTGTGTTCTCCTCGCTCCCTTTCTCCTGCAGGAGGATTACCAGCTCACTCCAGCTCTCGTTATTAAGGCTGCCCTGCATTAAACCCGCTCAGGAGAAATATACATTTCTGCATAATTTAAAGTGATTGACTGAAGAGAGAGGTCCTCCTTTTCCTGGGAAGGATTATTATTATTACTTTTAAAAAAGCACAGCTCATTGATCTTATGCGGTCATCAGATAACATTTTTACATGCACCGTATTTATACAGCTGGATATCAGACCTGGGTCAATTACATTATTATTTTGGATTCAAATACTTTTCTACACTTTACCTGAGCTTGTCTGGTGTGTTGGGACCTATGAAATACTTTCGAAAAGCACAAAACCCATCTTCTACTGCACTTGGTTGACTCAAATGCACAAGGCAAAATCAATCAAGTATTTGACCCAGGTCTGCAGGATATTCAGTGATTCAGGTTAAATATCTTACACAAGGATTCAATGACAGGGCACCAACTAAAAATAAAAACTACAAATTTTGAGTTATTGTTGAGCTAGGCAGCCACAGTGGGGAACCAACATGGCTGGTACTCCTGGTTTAATAAATAACTGAACTGCTTTGTGACTGAAATTGTAAAGCTCTAATCAATGCAAATATATAAAGGTTTATTACTGGCTCTCATTAAGTCATCATTATTACTTTTTTCAGATGGTTCCATGTAAATTATATGCAGCGAGTAAAACTTTTCAGTGTTTTTTCAATGCAAATAAGATTTTAAAAATAGGTTATGCAGCACAATAATATTTATTATCTTCCACCTGACCTGCTGAACTTGCAAGCCACTATTGATATTGTAAGCACGGTAAAAAGCACTCGGCTAATCTGGCTTCTGCATGTCAGTGGCCTTGTGCTTCGAGCCAGCTCCGGATGGTTCTGGAATTAATCCCTGGCTCAGTCATAACTAAGAATTCCAAAGGCTGGAAACAGATGGATTAGGAATAATGGGAGGGTTGTTCAGGGGCTTCACTTACACATCAAGAACGGTCTGGGTCTCAGACCTGGGTCAAATGCTTAATTGTTTTCGATTAAAATACTTTCTATGCTTGATTGGGCTTGTCTGGTGTACTGGAACACATAAAATACTCTCAGAGTGTAAACTCTCCCTTCTGGTCCTACTGGGCACTAGGCAAGATCAATCGAGTAAATAAAAGCATATCAATCCAAGACAAGTACCTATCTGGCCCAGGTCTGGGCTCATTCTTAAAGCCACTTGTTAAATGAGTGCAGAGGATCAGCAACGACTTTGACAAGTAGGCCCACCCCTCCTTCTACATAAGCCTCCACTTAACCAACAGAGACAACAGCACGCTTTCTGGAGATTAAAGGGTGTTCTTGCTGTCAGTCCACGGCTCTGGGGGGAGATCAAGCTCGCATTGATGTCTTCGGAGCTAATTCAACTGGACATCCCTCAGTTTTAGCGGCCTGCGGAGAGGGTTTAGGGGGAGGGGGGGTGGGGTGGAGAGCATAAATCAGCCACTGGGAAACGCAGTCTTCACGAGAGTAGGAAGCAGTGATGAGCATCAATTTCTGTCCGCTTCGCCAGTCTTGCCCAGTGACCTGAACCTCCATCGGTGCACCCGCCTCATTGTTTTCTTCCTGGAGATATCGAGCCGTCTGCAAGGCCATACTGTGCAAACAGACTACGTATAAGAACCTCTCTTTGCCTTTTTGTTTATTCCAGATAGTCCAAACCACTGTTGAATTTTAGATTCTAGATGCCGAATCGTATGTTTTGAACAAAGCTGCCTGACCTCGGTCAACGAGGAGATGACTTAAAACCGGCATCCAATTAGAGGCGTTGCAATTAATTCTTGCGATAGAAAACCCAGGCACGCTGAGTGGCTGTCAGAAACGATTACACCGTAATGGGAAATCACAGCCTGGTTTTGTCTGGGTCCCAGTGACCGTGTAAAGGAATGTCGGCACGAAATGAGGAAAGAACAAGTTAACCCTGTCAACACCTATGGCACCTTGAGGCGAGATAGAGGCCTAGGGGCCAGACAGGAGTGCACTGAGCTTTGGTCACATCTGCAGCTGAGTAAGTCATCCAGGCTTGGTGGACTTTCCTTCCCAGACCTTATCGGTGACAAACTGTCAGCATGGCATTCAATTTTCCATTAAATCCACAGGCTTATACCTTATTTTTTCTCATAGAAAACTGAATCACTAAAACAATATAAAATAAATAAACAATCAACACTGGTAACTCTGCCCTTGACATGTGTGTCATGTGTGGGCTGTAAAAAAAGACATGGAACCCCTTTGACAGCCAGGGACACCATAGGGTATTACATGAGAAACGAGGATCGGGATATACAAGAACAGCTTCTGCTTACCAGTTTCAAGGAATCGTATGAGAGATGCTCAGTAACGCATGAAGACACAGAGCATTTTTTGGCACCAGTGGATGCACACCTGGTACCTAAACACAGGGGCATAGCTTGGATTTGAGGTTGGGGAGGCTAAGCCTTTTGGGGGGGGGGGGGGGGGGGGGCAGGTCAGCGATTTGTAGGGAGTAGCAAAGTCACCATGCATATGCCAGATAATGGGTTTTACATGCAACAGAACTGTAATGATTTCTTATAGGTAAACATGGCAAATAAGTAACTTCTTAAGTTTGTATAATGGATATAATTTAAGGATTTTCCAACTTAATCACTGGGCTAGGAGTACGTAGCAAGGTAGCAAGTAGCCAATTACTACATTCAAAAACTGCATCAAGTTTAACCATACAACTACCCAGCTAATAATAATTGATATTCGCTGTCTTCAAACACTCAAAATCCCCCAATTTATGACACGAACATGACTAAAAACTATAGCTATAATCTTAAATGTAACCAATTTCTTATCCATATCAATTTTCAAGATCAGCAAGATTTACTAACTGCACCCTCACCCACCCCATTTGTAGTTTTGGAGCTAGAAAATTGTCTGGTGCTTTCACTTTTAGAAACAGTGCATGTGGATTATGTTATCTTTAATTGAAATTAGTATTTAGCCTGAAGGCTTTGCTACACAAATTGAAAACATGTGTATACCCACAGTGACAGTGGGCCCTGCTCAAAAGGCTAAACGGGCTGACACAGCACTCACATCTTAAATTGGGTAAATTGCTTTTTTTGCGCCAGAGGCCTAATACTCTGCAATACCTCCGGTAACCACTGGAGTTTGCGAGCTTCAGGGGGAATGCCATTCCCTGGTCCACTCGCTACAAGCAGTTAACATAATTGTGATCACAGCACTTTTAAGCCTTCTGTGTAAATCAGTAAGTTCTGGGGCCACAGCACCCCCAGGAGGTCTGCTTAGGAAGGGCAGGTTTTTCGAGATTTATATTATACTGGAGTGAAAAGAGCAGAGACCATGTACAGCTTCTAGCTGCCAATTTACTGAGAGACACATCCTTTCAGCATATCTGCAGGAACACCTGAGAATTTTCCACCGGACATCATGTGACATGGTTTGCTAAGGATATGACGTGATGCTTGCGCATGCCCAATCATCAGCAGGATATATATATATATATATATATATATATATATAATTTCCATGAAAGGCTGTGAAAGGGCATCTTATGATCATAGACCTGCATCATACCTGGAACTGAAGGTAATAATGTGTAAACAATGAAATACATAGTCAAGAATCCAAAAAATGTGAAGAAATACAAAAATATGAGCATACAATGGTTGAAAACTGTTTGTACGTTGTGGTGCCTCGGGGTGGATCCTGAGGTGCAGAGGGTGGGCACAGCTAGAAACCAACACAGGAGATCGTAGATGTCAGAAAAAATATTTCTTTTTATTTTTTCTGTGTTTTTTTTTTTTCGGGGTATCGGGGATAGCGCCCCCCCTCAGGGCAAGGGTAGGGGAAAACGGGAGAAATAAAAGGGGCCGTTTAGGCAAAAGATAAACGAAGGTTCTTCCCAGACCGGGGTATTTTCTAGGGCTTCCTCCCTCCTCCCCTCTTCGGCCGCGTCAGGGCTGGCGGGAAACACAAAGACAGGGGGTAAATAGGAAGGGATTCTCTCTGGCTCACGTGACCGGCGTCCATTCCAGGTCTTTGGTGTGGCCGTCCGTAAAGGTGGGGTCTCCTTCAGGGTCAGTATGGCAGGGTGTTGCAGGTCCTTCCTCTCTCTTTGCTTTCCACGCACTCATACGCTCAGGAATGGCACCGACTGCCTCTGGCTGCAGCCTCGACCGCGCCTTAAATCCCCTTCCCTGCTCATTAGGAAAAGAGGCTGCAGCTGAATCAGTGATTTTCCACTCTGCTCACCCACGTGTGCTGTCCGGGGTCCTGGACTGCAGGTAGAGGGATCTCTCTCCAAGGTGCTGATCTCCCGACCACCTCTTTAGGCAGATATACTCCTTCGCACACCTCTCCCAATGTGTGACGTCTGCGCGGTTGACCTGCACGGGCCCCTCCAGGGTTCTCCACCCACGTGGCGCAACATGCAGTAGCAGGGGTGCCACATAGTGTACATGCTTGCATCTGTATTTGTTTGTAAATAAACATAAATCTGTCAAACCATGAATGAAAACTCTTCCTAAAAATGGAAGGACAGAGATTGGTTTAACGGAAAATCAATCCATGAAACGCATGTTTTGTCATCACTTTAAAACCAGAAGGTGCAGCAATCACTAGAGCTATTAAGTTCTCTCAGACAGAGAGATTTGGGGGGTTGGCTGTGGACAAGATGAGCTCTCTTATACTGAAGTCACTATCGTGTTTATAATACTGAAATAGAGAGGGCATTTTCCCCATCCCCTTTTTCCACCTCCCCCTAGCAGAAAGACACTGTGCACACAGAACATCCCTGACATTTTGAACCCTCTTACTGATACAGGGGGATTACTGCTCACATAACATAACATAACATAACTGTCATGCTCGGTCCTGTGGAAAACTCGACATTCTCAGCAGGCCTGCTGGGTTAAATAATCAGCCCAGGTGCTTAAAGTGTGCTGTCTCCACAGTACATGGCTGACACCAGGAGAGCACTCCAAGAGCATCAGTGTTATGGTTTGATTTTGTTTATCCTTCAGTTCAGCACCAAGAAATGAAGATACTACTGAAAAACTACTGGTCGGGTGAAAAGTCAGAAAAGGTGTAATTTGGTTTTACTTTCATTTGCCTTTTTTATTTTAATTTATTGTGTTAGTTTATTATTTTTGCCCGGACCGTGTGTGGTGGAAGGGCAAATACTTTTTATTATTTATTTATGATGTGGGCTCTCTCTCTCTCTCTCTCTCTCTCTCTCTCTCTCTCTCTGTGTGAAAAAAAAACTTCCTCTGTATGGAATTTAACCTTTGCCAATTTACATTTGTGCCACCTCCTTCTGCTAACCGAACGCAATGTGAATAATCTCCTGTCGTTCACTTTAATTCATTTAAAAGCCACAATCAAATCTCCCCTTCGTTACATTTTACTGACCTTGGAGAGATTAAGCATTATAAGTCTTTCATCATAACTTTCATCTCTTATGCCAGGAATCAATCTGGTTCCCTTCTTTGAGTCTTTGAGTCTTCCTCTAAGTGTGGTCTGACAAGGATATTGTATAAAGCTAGTATATCTTCCTTAGATTTATACTCAATACTCTTTACTCTTGGCTATGTATACCAGCATCCTGTTGGCTTTTGTACTGCTACAGCACATTCACCAGAGCCTGAAAGGCTTAGATCAACTATTAGTCCCAAGTCTTTTTCAACTTGAACACAATCCAATTTTCTACCACCCATGAAGTAATTATCCTTATGTTTTCATTCCCCACATGTAGAACCTTTCATTTAGTTATATTGGATTTAATTTGCTAGGTTTCTGCCCACTTCTGTATTTTAGAAGATTCCATAGTTTTGTATCATAGTTGTAGCAAATTTAACTATTGTACTTGTGGGAGTCCAATTCCCACAATATGTTGCTTAGATAAGATCCCTCCAACTACTCTTTGTTCTATGTTCTATCCTGTAACCTGTTCCAAATCCTTGCTCAAGGGCCTAACAGCTGGACGGGTCTTATTGTGGCTACACCAGGGTTTGAACCATCAACCTTCCGGGTCCCAGTCATGCACCTTAGCTACATGCTACCATCAAGACACTTCATCAAATAATGGCAAAAGGTTTGTCTTCCCTTGCAAAAACCATGTTGGAACATCCCTTCGGAGGATGTTACTATTTTCAAACAGGCGATTAGAGCAGTTTTTCCAGTTATTAAATCCACGGTAGTCAATGCACATTTCTTCTCTTTTTGGAAAACAATTTGCAGCAATAACAGTCCTGTTCTAGAAGAGAGAGATTGAGAAATCTAGGAAGCTCAAACGTGTTTCTCTGTTCAGTTTTTCTTTCTAAAGACGTCGTCCCTGGTTAAACTTCAGCTGACATATTTCCTGGCTGAACGTAAAAGATAATTTATTGGTCCTATTCTGTCCTCCACTTTGGCAGACATGTTCGGTCAGTTCAGTAGCTTTACATTTTATAAAATATGAAACGATGGTAAAAAAACTTGTGTACTTTTTAAACTGTGTTTACAATGGGTCAAAATATGTGCATAATTAAGTTGGCAGGAGGAGGGGAGGAGGATCTGGCCATTTGATCCAGCCATACATACTTTCATGTGTAGTATCACTATCTTGCAATGCATAATATCCTAAAAACCTGTCAAACTGCTTCTGCTGAGAGAAGTTACAGTACTGCAAAATAACTAAATAAATAAACATATAACTTTTTCTCCAAAAATCATCATGAATTCACATTGGCTTCTGATCTGATAAAAGAGGCTTCAGACTGAGGGAATAGACCATACACAAACTGACACCTTCCCAGAAATGGCTAAAATTACAAAGCAAAGGCAACGTTTTATATCTTTTATTTATATGCAATGATCCCTATGAATACACACCCTTAAGTAATAGGGATGTGCAGGGAAGACCCTATGTTCCAGATTTACATATCTGAAACTTGACAAGAGTGTGTTGGTGCAGTCACAGTCTGCCTGAAATTCTTATTGCATTCAGCCTACTCATATTTTTTTACTATTGGCAACATTTTTTTTAAACTGCAAACATTTGTTACTGTCGCTATGGTTGAGCATGTTATTTCAGTAATTTCCTACTGCTTCAAATGAGATATTGGTTAATTTCATTCATTATTTTCTAAATATGTTCTGTGACAAACACCCAGCCTTAAATATTGATTGGCTCCAATCATTAATAGATATTTTTTATTAATTTTCTGATCATTTCTTGGAGTTGAAGTAGTGTGATTTTTGTTGCAAATATTGTTTCAGTGAAGGGCTATTTCAAGATTTAGAGCCTCTGTTTTGCTTGAATCTCAGTTTACACCTGCTCTTTAGAGGCGGAGAAATTTCAAACACAATCGACCGTCGTTAAGTGCGTGAACTTTGATAAATTCAAAGGAATACATAATCAGCCACACTTAGAATATCCACCCTTAAATGCATATGCATTAAGGAGAGAAGCGCACCTTGCGATGACTCATCTAGATGGCACCTACACTGTGGTTCCCGCCCCGTGCACCAGGTTGATACATATAACGCATGTCTCCCGCACAGAATGCATCATATGTGTGTCTGAAAATCATTGCAAAAGGCTGAGTAAATCTGGCCCCATCTGTTTCTGTATCAGTTCAACCAACAAACTGTATCCATTTGGACTGAAGCAGAGCAGAAACAGAAGTGGGTGGGCCTTAAATATGAAGTTATGCAAATGAACAAAAATGCTAGCCTAATGTACAGGTGCATCTCAAAAAATGTTTTAAAACCTTTTTTCAGAAGGTCGACATTTCTGTATTATAAATCCTTTTTTTGATTGGTTTTATGTAATATTCAAATATTTTGAGAAACTGGATTTTTTATTTTCATGAGCTGTAAGCCGTAATCATCAAGATTAAAACAAAAAAAGGCTTGAAATATTTTTGTGGAATGAATCTAGAATATATGAAAGTTTCACTTTTTGGATTAAATTATGGAAGAAAATGAACTTTTCCATGATTTTTTGAGATGCACCTATACATTGACATTGCAATTGTTGTGCTTTCAAAGCACCAAACATAATACTGACATAACATTAATCAAAGTATAACAGCAGATCATTTTATTTTAAAGCTGTATTTTACAAGCAACACTAACCTAGAAGTTCTAAATTATTACCCAGCCTATAAAAATACATTTTATAATAGTCTCCATCTGAGCAGCACTAATGCAGGAGACAGCTCTGTCTACTCTCCAGCAACCTGTTCCATCTTAGTTTATTACAAACATTCAAGGGGGGGAAAAAACAATATTGGGCTGGTGAGTCAACCTTATTTTTGGATAGCAATAAAAGTCAAAGACATATCAGTGTAGCTAAGCTGGCAGATCTGGACATTATATCTCTTGATTGGGTGTGTGTTTGTGCATGTGTATGTGTGTGTGTCACAAAATCACACCCAGCCTTGACCCTCCTAGTACAGTACCTCAGATACAAATAACTGCGGATAGTGAAGACAAATACCTTTGAAATTGAAGTCAAAATCCAATTTTATTTAAATTGTTTTAATTTAGTATTTTAATTGAATAATTTTATTGGAATAGTTACTTCCATTATGTTGCCATTATCTGTTTTAAGACAGACTATTGTATTTTCTAATGATAAAACTAATCAATATTCAAAATTAGTTTTCCAAAAGATGTAGCACAGGCTAATAAGACAAAGAATGAGACCACTCATATTTAATTTTATTTCAATACACTTACTCTCATATGTCAAAATTATTGGCTCACCTAACAATTTTTGCGAATAAAATCATCGATCCATCCATCCATTATCCTGAACAGGGTCGCAGGGTGGCTGGAGTCTATCCCAGCATACATTGGGCAAAATAGGATTCCTCTTGTCCTCCCTAGTTCCCTCCATGTGTTTCCTTCCCATTCCTGTCCTCTCTCCTCTCCCCAGGTCCCAGTCAGGTAGGAGGTTTGCTTTCCGCCAACATGGCCGGAATATCTCTAACCTCATCTTCCCTCCCAGATCCGCTGGTGTTGATCTCTGTGTGGCTGGTGGCCTCTGGAACTGCCAGTCCGCCGTCCAGAAAGCAGACTTCATATCAGCCTATGCCTCCGCTGGTGTTGATCTCTGTGTGGCTGGTGGCCTCTGGAACTGCCAGTCCGCCGTCCAGAAAGCAGACTTCATATCAGCCTATGCCTCCCACCTCAACCTTGACTTTCTTGCCTTAACTGAAACGTGGCTCTCACCAGAGAACACAGGCTGCCCTTTCTTCTGCCTTTTCTTTTTCCCACACACCCAGAACCTCTGGCAGAGGAGGGGGCACAGGTCTCCTAATCTCATCCTCATGGAGATCTACTGTCTTCTCCTCATCTTTCTCCTTCTCCTCCTTTGAATTTCATGCGGTTTCTGTTACTTTCCCATGCAAACTATATATTCTTGTTGTTTATCGCCCCCCGGGTCCTCTGAGGAGCTTCTTGGATGAGACAAACATCCTCCTTAGCTCCTCACCAGTCAATGGCACTCCCCTGATCCAACCTCAACTCAGAGTCTACCCTGTCTACCTTTTTCTCCCTTCTTACCTCTTTTGACCTTACCCTTACACTTTCCCCTCCCACCCACAAAGCAGGCAACTTTCTTGACCTGATCTTCACAAGGAGCTGCACAACAACCAACCTCTCTGTAACACCACTCCATATATCTGACCACTCCTTCATCTCTTTTTCTCTTCCACTCTCCTCTAACACCCATCCATCTCTCCCACCATCCACTGTCACCAACCTATGCCACCTGTCTACCTCCACCCTCTCGTCTACAATCCTCTCCTCCCTACCATCTGCGGAGTCTTTCTCTCGACTGTCTCCCGACGATGCTGCTACAACCCTGTCCCCATGTCCTCCCTCTCATCTCCCTTTGACTCCCTGTGTCCCCTCACCACCAAATTAGCCCCCCCCCCCCCCCCCCCCCCAGTCCTTGACTTTCTGATGCTCTATGAATTGTCCGATCCAAACTGCGGGCGGCGGAGAGAAAATGGAAAAGGTCCTGTCTCCCCAGTGATATGGCTTCCTTCCATGCCCTCCTATCATCTTTCTATTCCTCTGTCTCTCTAGCTAAATCTTCTTTCTTTCACTCTAAAATTAACACAGCCACCTCTAATCCCTGCAAACTGTTTTCAACCTTCTCCTCTCTTCTGGCCCCGCCCCCCCTCCCCACCTCCCTCATCACTCACACCTGATGACTTTGTCTCCTTCTTTGAAAAGAAGGTTGATGCCATTCGCAATTCCTTCTTGATCCCAACCAGTCCGGCTTCAAGAGTGACCACCCTGCTCACGGTCACTGAGGCACTCCAGTCAAATCCCTCTCCTCTGTCCTCATCTTCCTCGACCTGTCGGCTGCCTTTGATACAGTCAACCATGAGATTCTGCCCTCATCGCTGACTGGGATGGGTGTCACAGGATCTGCACTGCATGGTTTTCCTCCTACCTCTCTGGTCGTTCCTACCAGGTGACTTGGAGGGGCTCAGTCTCCGACCCTCACCCCCTACAAACTGGAGTCCCGCAGGCTCAGTTCTTGGTCCTCTCCTCTTCTCTCTATACACTATGTCTCTTGGTTCTGTTATCTCTTCCATGGCTTTTCTTACCATTCTTATGCCCATGACACCCAACTCTTTTTTTCCTTCCCGCCCCAATACCCCAGGTCACCACACAGATCGTTGCCTGCTTGGCTGATATCTCTGCGTGGTTGACTTCCCACCACCTGAACCTTAACCTGGCAAGACTGAGCTTCTCTACATCCTTGCTAAGTCCTCTCCAACAATCGACCTCTCACTCACTGTTGAGGACTTTGTAGTTTCCTCCTCCCATATGACAAAGAATCTTGGGGTTACTCTTGATAACAGCCTCACCCTGGCTCCACAAGTATCCTCCACTGCGAGAACCTGCAGGTTCTTCCTTTACAATATACGCTGCATCCGTCATCTCCTGACGGAGAAAGCCACCCAGCTCCTAGTCCAGGCGCTCGTCATTTCCCTCCTGGATTACTGCAACTCCCTCCTAGCCGGTCTCCCAGCTTGTGCCATCAAGCCCCTCCAGCTGGTCCAGAATGCTGCAGCCCGCCTGATCACCAGTCACCCCACTCCTCATTGTCCTCCACTGGCTTCCTATTGCCGCACGCATCAGATTCAAGGCCCTAGTGTTGGCATTTCAGGCTGCTGAGGGGACTGCCCCACCTTACATCCAATCCTTAATCACTCCCTACTCCCCAGCTAGACCACTCCGGTCTGCAGCTCCGGTCGTCTTATGGTTCCCTCACTACGAGCACCTGGTGGTCAAGCTGCATGTTCATGCCTGTTTAACATTCTGGTTCCTCAGTGATGGAATGACACTGTCAGGACAACTGAATCCCTCCCCCTATTTCGACACAGACTAAAAACACACCTTTTTAAACTGTACCTTAGTCCTACTCCTGATTTCCCCCCCCCCCCTTTCCGATATCCCTATCCCTCTTGTCTAACCCAAAAAAAACTGTAAAAAATGTATGTTTAGAACAGCACTTCATGTGTATTTTACTAGATATGGGTGTGTTGCTTTAATTTGTGGAAGAACCTATGCACTTGTAAGTCGCTTTAGATTAAAAGCGTTTGCCAAATAACTAAAATGTAAATGTAAAATAATATGCACTTGCATCCTCTTCCTGGCAAGTTTGCAATATAGATTAACTAAATTAAAAGAACATTATATTGCCAATGTCATTTTGTTTTGATTTTATTTTCAATAATTTTTATGGGTGCCAATAAATTTGACACCTGTGGTTTTCAGAAAATTACTAAATAAAAAACACTGAAACATAAGAGTAAACGTTTTGAAATAAAACTATTTTGTTTTCCCCTATGTTTGAACATAAAGTCTAGGTCATTATCCATGTTGTTTATTTATTGTATGCAGCCATTTTTCTCCATTTCTATTAAGGGTTCCAATAATTATGGAGCCCACTGTAGATCACATTACAGCACACACTGTGCATTACGGAAAATAGGAACATTTTGTTAGGTTTTATCTTCATGTATAGACTCCTATTCAATCTCTTTATGGTTATGTTTCACTGAGTTTTCCCTTTATTTTTATCTAGGCTAATAGAAGATAAATTATAACAGATACAAAGGATGCCATTTTCAATGCTGTCAGCTATATAATCACTGTTCCTCAATCCAAACTCTGATAGGAGTTTGTGAACTCAGCTGCCTTTGAAATCACATTCTTTACACCTCCCAACCAGAGGTACCCAAGGGGCACAGTGTTTATTAAATATCACCCCTGTCCACATTTACATTTACATTTTAGTCATTTGGCAGACGCTTTTAATCCAAAGCGACTTACAAGTGCATAGGTTCTACCATAAGTCAGAGCATCACATCCAGAAACTAGCAAAATACACAGGAAATGCTGTTCTAAACAGAGTTGTCATCAGAAGTGCATTTTTTTTTTTTTTTTTTGGGGGGGGGGGGGGTAGACAAGGATAGGCATATCAGAAAGGAGGGGCAGGGGAAATCAGGAGGGAGGACTAAGGTAGAGTTTGAAAAGGTGGGTTTTGAGTCTGCGTCGAAATAGGGGGAGGGATTCTGCTGTTTTGACAGTGGTAGGCAAGTCATTCCACCACTGAGGAACCAGAACGGAAAACAGGCGTGAACGTGCAGCTCGACCGCCAGGTGCACGTAGAGAGGGAACCGTAAGGCGACCAGAGCTGGCAGACCGGAGTGGTCTAGCTGGGGAGTAGGGAGTGATCAGGGATTGTATGTAAGGTGGGGCAGTCCCCTTTGCAGCCTGAAATGCCAACACTAGGGCCTTGAAACGGATGCGTGTGGCAATAGGAAGCCAGTGGAGGCCAATGAGAAGCGGGGTGACATGAACCGACCTGGGCTGACTGGTGATCAGGCAGGCTGCAGCATTCTGGACCAGCTGGAGGGGCTTGATGGCACACGCTGGGAGACCGGCTAGGAGGGAGTTGGAGTAATCCAGGCGGGAAATGACGAGCACCTGGACTAGGAGCTGGGTGGCTTTCTCAGTCAGGAGATGACGGATACGGCGTATATTATACAGAAAGAACCTGCAGGTTCTGGCAGTGGAGGATACTTGCGGAGCCAGGGTGAGGCAGTTATCAAGAGTCACCCCAAGATTCTTTGCCGTATGGGAGGAGGAAACTACAAAGTCCTCAACAGTCAATGAGAGGTCGATTGACGGAGAGGACTTAGCAGGGATGTAGAGAAGCTCAGTTTTGGCAAGGTTGAGCTTCAGGTGATGGGAAGTCATCCACGCAGAGATATCAGCCAAGCAGGCAGAGATCCGTGTGGTGATTTGGGTGTCGGGGGGGAAGGAAATGAAGAGTTGGGTGTCATCAGCGTAGGAATGATAAGAAAAGCCGTGGGAAGAGATAACAGAACCAAGAGACATGGTGTATAGCGAGAAGAGGAGAGGCCCAAGAACCGAGCCCTGCGGGACTCAGTTCGTAGGGGTTGAGGGTCGGAGACTGAGCCCCTCCAAGTCACCTGGTAGGAGCGACCAGAGAGGTAGGAGGAAAACCAAGCGAGTGCAGAACCTGTGACACCCATCCCAGACAGCGATGAGAGCAGAATCTCATGGTTGACTGTATCGAAGGTGGCCGACAGGAAGATGAGGACAGAGGAGAGGGATTTTGCTTTAGCAGAGTGGAGTGCCTCAGTGACCGCGAGCAGGGCGGTTTCAGTGGAGTGGCCACTCTTGAAGCCAGACTGGTTGGGGTCATGGAGATTGTTCTGGAGAAGATAAGTGGACAGTTGGGAGCAGACCGCCCGTTCCAGAGTTTTAGCGAGAAAGGGAAGAAGAGAGACAGGCCGGTAGTTGTTCAGGGCAGAGGGGTCAAGAGTAGGTTTTTTGAGCAGGGGAGTGACTCTGGCCCTCTTCAGGGAAGAGGGCATGGTGCCGGAAGAGAGGGAGGTGTTGATTAGAGAGGAGAGAAAAGGGAGAATGTCATCAGATATAGATTGTAGGAGGGGAGAGGGGATGGGGTCAAGAGGACAGGTGGTTGGGCGGTGGGAAGTAAGGAGTTTCAGTGTGTCGGCGTCAGAGAGGGAAGAAAAGGAGGTTAGGGAGTTGGGGAGGGTAGGAGGGTCAGCAGGGGTGGAGGGTTGGGAGAAGGAATTGCGAATAGCATCGACCTTCTTTTCAAAGAAGGAGACAAAGTCATCAGGTGTGAGTGGGGGGTGGGGGGGCAGAAGAGAGGAGAAAGTTGAAAACAGTTTGCGGGGATTAGAGGCGGCCGCGTTAATTTTCGAGTGAAAGAAGGAAGATTTAGCTAGAGAGACAGAGGAATGGAAAGATGATAAGAGGGTGTTACGACCTGGTACTCACCGATGTTTCAATAACAAAGAGAGTTGATTACGGCGTAACATTCACTGTCACAAACCCTTCAGAAAGAAGTAACCAGTACGCAGCGTTATAAGGAAGTAAGAGAATGTTTAATAATTACAACGCTAAACAGAGTCCTATACTAATACTATCCTTGTTAATCAAAGGTCCGTGATTCGGAAATCTCACCGTCTAAGTTGTTCTACAACGGGGTGAAACTTCTCCAAAGTTCGGTCTCTTAAAGTCACAGACAACTTGTTGGTAACGGAGGTCAAAGCGGCGTAGCTTCCAGCTGCATGTGAATTGATGTAGACACGCTCTTGACAGCGTGCAGCTCCTATATAGTTGCATTCTTCTTGGCATGTGTTGCTCCGCGACGACCGCCGGCATTCTTAGCAACGGCTGCATCTGGTCCGGTCTCCAACGTGACGAGATGCTGCATCCTCTTCGTCCAAGTGTGTCTCTCAGCAACGGAATGCATACTCCCCTCCACCTGTAGGGAAACACAAAAACACAGCAGTACCCAGCCCAAAACAGCCAAAGAGCAACAGCATTATACATCCCAAAACACTGGGACGTAACAGAGGGCATGGAAGGAAGCTATATCACTGGGGAGACAGGACCTTTTCCATTTTCTCTCCGCCGCCCGCAGTTCGGTTCGGACAGCTCGTAGAGCATCAGAAAGCCAAGGACTGGGGGGGGGGAGGCCCGAGCTAGTTTGGTGGTGAGGTGACACAGAGAGTCAAAGGAAGATGAGAGGGAGGACATGAGAGTTGTCCTGTCCGACTCTCAGAAAAGTTCCCATGGCTCGCTGACTTCAGCCATTTCCCCCCTTTCCCCACTTCCATTACATATGTATGTGAGTCTTTTGGTCTTTAATAAATATAATATTAGATACATTTCAAAGATATTTGCAGTATTTTTTTTTATCTCAAAAAACCAAAAACTATGACAGCACGACTTGTGCTTTCAGTTACCAACCCAAATTCAGATTCAGAATTGTAACTATATAATATGACTGGATGTAATGTTTTAGCAGGGTGAAATCACCATGTGAACAATATCTCTCAGTTTGAGTCACATATACAATGTTTATTATTGTTGTTGGGAGATTCAAATATTCAGAGCTGTGGACAAAAATACATTTCAGTTTTCTTGAATCTGACTTTAGTTATAATGCAAGTGGATTCTGTGTTTGCTACCAGTTGTTGCCCTGCGGCCTCATAACTTTTCGTATTTATTTTCCTTCCCTTAGTAATACGAATGTGCAAACATTTGTTGGAGCAGAAAATTTGTTTGAATAGAAAGCCTTTTGAAAGACAACCAAACAGATATATAGTTGGATTATGTTCCTTCAAAGGAAAAGTGCAGTGTTTACATGCTCTGGCACCCTGCGACATTTTGCAGTCAAATAATGGCGCCTGTCAGATCATCTTCCTCCTTCTAAAGGATGATGCTGCTTTTTATGAGTTCTTGCTGATTACAGATAGAGACACCAACATCTTTGATGTGATAACTGAGAGGTGTCTATCTCTCACATAATAAATAACTCACTGTGGTGGCCCGATCAGGAATCGGTACACCACTGGAGTGGAACGGCCCGTGCGCCGGCGCCAAGCACTGGGAAAGGTCTTTAATCACGTGTATTTCCCCTGTTCGTATCTAGCAGAGCCGCACCGAGGAGAGAGAGCCGGCGGGGAGAATCAGCACCATGGCCAGCGACACGGAGAAAAGACGCGTGAGGAATGCGAGCTAGGAATGAATTAACATTTCTAATTGGACAGGCGCAGCCGGACTGACTCCAAGGAGGAACGAGAGGCCGTACAAAAGACGGGGCGCAACCACAGAGCGGGGCTGAGTACGGAGGGAGACGGAGGCAAAGCCCAGTGAGTTGGAAAAAACAGCAATTAGAAACAAGCAACGACACCACGGTGGAACCGCGGGTCTTCGGAGGCCCTACCGAAAGGCGAAGGCGGAACGGACCACCCACAGTCACCGACGGACCGGTGTACCTAATTTTTTGGCCGGTTATTTTTTTTCCCCGTTTTTTGAGAAAACTGTTTTGTTGGAACTTTGTGAAAGTGCCCTGAAGGCACGTGGGAAATAATTAAAACCTTATTTTTTGATCTACTCTTGCTCTCTCTGTCTCTCTCTCCCCACGGGGCGCCACATATGGTGGAGAATGCGGGCATAGAGACCCCAGCTATAAAAAGAGAGAGCAACTAAAAAATTAAAAAAAATTAAAAAAAATAAATAAAATAAAATAAAATAAAAATGGAGGACGCCATCAACGCCTTGCTCCGATCACAAGGCGCCCTACAGAAGGCCGTGGCAGAACTGTGCCAAAAGTCCAGCACGGCGACAACCCACCGGACGCCCAAAGACGTATTGTTGAAGCAGACCCCTGATGACGAAATTGAGGCCTACCTCGAAACCTTCGAGCGGGCGGCGTACCTGGAGAAATGGCCTCAAGGCGCCTGGGGCTCCCTCCTGGCTCCATTCCTCAGCGGGGAGGCCCAGAAGGCTTACCGGGGGCTGCCTCCAGCCGAAGCCCACGACTACCCCACCCTAAAAGCTACCATCTTAGCCCAGTATGGCTACAGCCTCCCCGCCAGGGCACAGCGGTTCCACCAATGGGCCTATGACCCCGCCCTCCCGGCGCGAGGACAGGTGATGAGCCTGGGGAGGCTAACCAAAAGTTGGCTAGTCGAGGGCGACGGGCCGCCCCTGCTCGACCGGGTGGTGTTGGACCGCTGCGTCCGAGCCCTGGCCCCGGACGTCAGGAAATATGTGGCCCAGCAGGGGCCCCGCTCCATCGATGCCCTGGTCAACCTCCTGGAGAACCACCAGGTGGCACAAGAGATGACCAGGGGGACAAAAACGGAAAGCCCACGAAGAACCCCAATCGCTGTCCGACCAGAACCACAAACCAGGCCACGGTGGAGAGCGGACGACAGGGAGGAGGGCCTCAGACGGAGGGAGACCAGACGGTGCTTTGCCTGTGGCCGGGAGGGCCACCTGAGCCGGGATTGCCCAGGGAGGGAGGAGTCCATGGCCACTGCTCCTGAGACGGGCCGACCCTGCCACTACCTCACCACCTGCTGGGCCCACAAGGGCACTGCCGCCCCTAGGCTACCCGTCCGGATCGCGGGTCAGGACGCGGAGGCCTTACTAGACTCGGGGAGCGCGATTACCTTGGTGAGGCCAACCCTAGCAGGGGGGAGAAGGGGAGAAGACATCGCCGTCACCTGTATCCACGGCGATGTACGGAGCTACCCCACCGCCGAGGTGACCATCATCACCCCTAGAGGCAAGTTCACGGGAAAGGTGGGAGTGGTCGAGAGCCTCCCAGTGGAGGTGCTGCTGGGAAGAGACTGCCCCCTCTTTCTCAGCTATTGGAATGAGAGGGCGACCCCTGAGAGGCCCGGCCCCAACCCCCGACCCCGCCGGAAGGGCCACAAGGAACCACACCCGGTTTGGGTAGCCCCCGCCAGGGAGAGTGAGGAGGAGGAGACCCCACCCCAAGGAGGGAGGAGACCGACAACGCAACCCCCTTCGGAGAGCACAGATACAGCCCCGGAGCGACCGGACCCACCACCACCCCGGGAGGGGGAAGGGGGTAGCACGGGGGGGTTTTCGGAGTTCCAGCCCGAACTCGAGAGGGCCCCAACGGACTTCGGCTCCGCCCAGCTGCAAGACCCCCTCCTCGCCCAGGCCTGGAGAGCCGCCGCATACATTGAGGGCGTCCCACAAGGAGGGGTGAGTAGACCGGCCTACCCATATTTTAAAGTAAAAAATAACTTGTTATATCGAACCTGCAACAGTGACCCGGGAGAGCTGGACCAGCTTCTAGTACTTCTAGACCCACACCTCCAAGGTGCTCTACCTCGCCCACACCCACTTGTTGGGGGCCCACCTGGGAAGGGAGAAGACCTATGAGAGAATCCTATCTCGCTTTTACTGGCCGGGCATCAAACGGGCCGTGGAGGACTGCTGCCGACAGTGCGCGGAGTGTCAACTTCACAGCCCCCGGGTGACGTATCGCAATCCACTAATCCCTCTCCCCATTATAGATGTGCCCTTCCGCCGAATTGCGATGGACATAGTGGGGCCCCTACCCAAGTCCAGCCGGGGTCACCGGTACATATTGGTGATCGTCGACTACGCCACCCGGTACCCGGAGGCCGTACCCTTACGGGCCGCGACGGGGAAGAGCATCGCGAGGGAGCTGTTCCTCCTCTTCAGCCGAGTGGGGATCGCGGAAGAGGTCCTGACGGACCAGGGGACGTGCTTCATGTCGGGCGTGATGAGGGAGATGTGCCGCCTGCTCCGGGTCCGGCAAGTGAAGACATCCGTCTACCATCCCCAGACCGACGGGCTGGTGGAAAGGTTTAACAAAACCCTCAAGTCGATGCTAAGAAAGATGATCACAACGGACGGTAAGGACTGGGACCGTTTATTACCTTACCTGTTATTCTCCATCCGTGAGGTTCCGCAGGCGTCCACGGGGTACGCACCCTTCGAGTTGCTGTATGGGAGACGTCCCCGAGGGCTACTGGACCTCGCCAAGGAGGCCTGGGAGCAGCAGCCATCCCGACAACGCACCCTCCTGGAGCATGTGGAGGCTATGGACCAGCGGATGGCAAGGATCTGGCCCATGGTCCGGGAACACATGCAACAGGCTCAAAAGGAGCAGGCTCGACTGTACAACAGGAAAGCCCAGGTGAGGGAATTCCAACCGGGGGATAAGGTCATGGTGCTGATCCCCACTAACGAGTGCAAGTTTCTGGCCAAATGGCATGGCCCCTACGAGGTCGTAGCCAAGGTCGGCCCCGTAAATTACACGGTAAGACAGGTGGGCCGGAGACACCAGCTCCAAAATTACCACATCAACCTGCTAAAGAGGTGGCACGAACCCGTGCACGACCCTGCTCCCCTCTGCTTAACCACAGGTGGCGTCACTGGAACCCCAGAAGTGGCCACTGGAGACCTGCTGACGGACCGACAACGACAAGACCTCTGCGAGCTGGTGAGCCAACACCGGGATGTGCTCTCCCACCTCCCGGGCCGGACTACAAAGGTCCACCACGACATCGTCACGGAGCCAGGGAGGAGGATTCGACTGCGGCCCTACCGGATCCCGGAGGCACGAAGGCAGACCATCCGGGAGGAGGTGGCGAGGATGCTAGACCTGGGGGTCATAGAGGAATCACAAAGCGCCTGGTCCAGCCCGATAGTGTTGGTCCCCAAACCGGACGGAAGCTGGCGGTTCTGCAACGACTTCCGGAGGTTAAATGAAATCTCCCGGTACGACGCCTACCCCATGCCCCGGGTGGACGAACTGATCGAGCGGCTGGGACCCGCTCGCTACATCAGCACCCTGGACCTCACCCGGGGGTACTGGCAGGTACCGCTGACCCCACAGGCGAGAGAGAAGACGGCCTTCGCCACCCCGGATGGCCTGTTCCAGTATCGGGTCTTGCCCTTCGGAGTACATGGAGCCCCCGCCACCTTCCAGAGGCTAATGGACAACCTACTGAGGCCCCACAGGGAGTATGCTGCCGCCTACCTGGATGATATTGTGATCCACAGCGCTGATTGGGAGAGCCACCTCAGGAGGCTGAAGGCAGTGCTCGGAGCGCTCCGGGAGGCCGGCCTGACAGCTAACCCGGCGAAGTGTCGCCTGGGCCTGGAGGAGGCCGACTACCTGGGCCACACTGTGGGACGAGGGTGCGTCCGACCCCAGAGCCAAAAGGTGAACGGAATAACAAACTGGCCCCGACCCATCACAAAAAGGCAAGTGCGCACATTCCTGGGCCTAGTGGGGTACTATAGGCAGTTCATACCTGACTTTGCCACCAGAGCGGCCCCCCTTCACGAGCTGACAAGGAAAGACCACCGGCACACAATAACATGGACCGAGGACGCCGACCGCGCCTTCCTAGACCTGAGAGCCGCCTTGGGGAATGAACCCGTATTAACCACCCCTAACTTCTCACAAAAATTTGTTTTACAGACCGACGCCTCCGAGACCGGACTCGGTGCCGTCCTCTCCCAAATCCAGGACGCAACAGAGCACCCAATTATCAGCAGGAAATTGTTGAAACATGAGAGGAACTATAGCACGGTGGAGAAGGAGTGCCTGGCTATAAGGTGGGCGGTGGGGAAACTTAAGTACTATCTTGTGGGGAGGGAGTTTATCCTTATAACCGACCATGCCCCACTACAATGGATGTACGGACACTAACGCCCGGGTGACCCGATGGTTTTTAGAACTCCAAAGTTTTAAATTCACGGTGGAACACCGAGCTGGGAGACTCCAAGGGAACGCAGACGCCCTGTCCCGAATGAACGAGGGGTTCTTTGGTGACGCTCCCGCCGAGGGCGTGGAGCTGAGGGGGAGGAAATGTGGTGGCCCGATCAGGAATCGGTACACCACTGGAGTGGAACGGCCCGTTTTTTTTCCCCGTTTTTTGAGAAAACTGTTTTGTTGGAACTTTGTGAAAGTGCCCTGAAGGCACGTGGGAAATAATTAAAACCTTATTTTTTGATCTACTCTTGCTCTCTCTGTCTCTCTCTCCCCACGGGGCGCCACATCACATACATACACTCACTGAGCACTTTATTAGGAGCACTATACTAATACTGGGTAGGGCCTCCCTTTGCTCTCAAAACAGCCTCAATTCTTCGTAGCATGGATTCCATCAGATGTTGAAAACATTCCTTTGAGATTATGTTCCACGTTGACATGATTGCATCACACAATTTCTGCAGATTTCTTGGCTGCACATTCATGCTGAGAATTTCCCGTTCAACCACATCCCAAAGGTATTCTATTGGACTCAGATCCCAGTGACTGGGAAGACCACTGAAGAACACTGAACTCATTGTCATGTTCATAAAACCAGTTTGAGATTACTTTTTCTTTGTGACATGGTGCATTACCATGTTGGAAGTAGCCATTTGAAGATGGGTACATTGTGGCCATAAAAGGATGCACATGGTCAGCAACTGAAATAGGCTGTGGCATTCAGGTGATGATTGATATTAATGGGCCCAAAGTGTAACATTCTCTATACACCAAAACATTCCCCACATTATTACACCACCGCCAGCAGGCTGGACTGTTGCCCCAAGGCAGGTTGGGTCCATGAATTCATGCTATTGGACTCTACCATCTGTATGCCTCAGCATAAATCGAGATTCATCAGACCACACTACGTTTTTCAGTCTCCAACTGTTCAGTTTTGGTGAGCCTGTGCCCACTGCAGCCTCAGCTTTCTGTTCTTGGCTGACAGAAATGGAACCTGACATGGTCTTCTGCTGTTGTAGACCATCCACCTCAAGGCTTGATGTGTTGTGCATTCTGAGATGCTTTTCTGCTCACCACAGATCAGCAGTTACAGGAAAACTCAAACCTGGCATCAGAAATCATTCCATGGTCACATAGATAAATTTTTTTACCGATTCTGATGGTTGACGTGAACATTAACTGAAGATCCTGACCCGTATCTGCATGATTTTATGCATTTCACTGCTGCCACATGATTCACTGATTAGATAATCACATGAATATGTAGGTGTACAGGTGTTCCTAATAAAGTGCTCAATGAGAGTATACTAAATAGTTTGTGAATGCACTACACACGCTAAAAGGATTTGTTGTTATCTGTAAGGTTGAGGAGGTGCGGAGAGCCAGGTGCGACTAAGGGGTAATCCCTTGTAAGCAGACACACAAACGTGCCCGCCACTAAGACCCCGGGGGGTAAGGGAGACTGTTCTGAAACACGGAGACAACTCCGCACAAATGAAAGGAAGAGCCCCAAATAACGGCTCTGAAAATAAAACTACCCTACAAAACTAGGGCGAAAATCACAAACCAAAAATGAGTGCGTAAATGCTAGCACTTCTCTCCCGGACCGGGGAAAACCCAAAATAAAAGTACAACCCAGTATAAAAGACTGGGCGAACAAAAATAAAAATCCAGGAGACGCAGCTCCGAAATAACACAAATCAAAATACAAAATACCGGGGACAACGTCCGTGAGGGACGTAGCTTTGAGTCTACCATGTGCCAAATACCGGCTTTAGGTGGCAGAGCGAACAGTGACACCGAAGCGAAGACTGAGGGGAAATGCGGGCTTTAAATACCTTCAGGAGGTAGACATCACGTAAGCACTAATGACCACCAGGTGAAAGTAATAAGCCCCCTGATGGCCACAACCAGTACTCCCTCCAACCCTGACAGTTATCAACATAAAAATTATTCATCAATCCTTTTAGAATGTTATGGAGTGTCTTGTCAAATCTTTTCTCTCACTTAATATATTATTTTTATTGAGTCCGTCAAATCATATAACACAATGCTGACAGTGACATTTACTTCTCTTGTTTAAATTGCAGCTTTAAATAATTTTAGCTTTTTTGACACTTCTTACCTAAATTGATTTCCATCATGGAGAATGTCCCTTCACTGCAGGATTGTTGTTGAATGAGTATCAATGAGTATCACATGGGTGTAATCATACTGCAGGTAGTGTTTGGGCACAAAAGAAGAGAACGTTCTAGACTATGTGGGCCTTCTGAATTGATTATGAATTGTCAGTGTGTGTATGGTTATGTTTTTACATTACATTTATTTGGCAGGTGCTTTGATCCAAAGCAACATACAATAAGAAGCTATACTGTATGTTATGTAGCAATCATGACAACCTAGTATGTAGCCTATTGTTGCATAGAATATTGTGAACACACTACGAAAGCTCAACTGATCATGCCTATTTCAAAATGATTCACAAATCATTTATGTGTTATGGAACCTCTTGTCAATTCTATATATCACTTAATAAATAATATATTATGAATATATTGAGCAGTTTGTGTATGGTGACATTTACTTTTGTTATTTTCATTGCAGCTTTAAATTTTAAATCTAAAGCTAAAACTTCTTGAAGCATCTTTTCATTTCAAGGACTTGAAACATGGTGGAGAACACTGCAAGATTGTTGCTGGTTTTGGGACCCAAGTGATTTCTAGATATATCCTGGAAACATGACGTTTTAGAAATGACTAGGTAAGTGACTGAGTGAGGAAGTAAATAAATGAATAAATAATTATTCATGTATAATAAGTATTAGGTATTATGCCTTTTTGTAGTGCTCATGAATGTGCTATGACAGTGCTTGCACATATTGTTTTGTATGGTTGTAATGAACAGCTGAGTATGCATTCATGAATATGCTCTGCAGTCCTTGACATACAGGTAGCAGAATCATGACATGACACTGGAAATGCATTCATAATGCAAAATACAATGTAAATTCAATGTTTTTGTGATGCTCATGAATTTACCCTGACTGCTTTATGAAGCTAGTGTACCATGCATTTCAGTTATATAAATGCTGTTGTTTGATACACAGACAGATAATTTAGCCTCATTGTCTCACTACACGTGTATTACATGCAGATAGTTCAGCCTACTTACCTACAGTATCAATAAATGTGTCTATAAAAGTTTCTGCAGTGTCTGCAAATGTCAAACAAAGGTAAACAGTTAAACAAAGTGTAAACTTAATTTTTGAATAACAATTACGCTAAGGTAAACCCAGTCCCTGTTCAAGATTCTTATTTGGATTTCTAATCTGTTTCAGTGGTGTGAACACCTGGCACTGTAAGCTTCCATGGGGCTGTCAGATGGCAGTGGTTTGTGTTTGATTTATTTTTATTACCTACAGGCATTTGTGCTGTCGGCCATTTTGAGTACCAGTGGGAAGGAAACACCTTTATTCATAGAGTGTCACACCTTTATTCATAGTGCACTCATGCTGATTTTAAGTGTGAGACATAGGATAGGAGTTCAATAACATGCTTTGGTTTTTTCTACCTCTTCTCATGGTTCCCAGATCTTTTCTCACATAACCCCATTATAAGGTAGATGTACAGTACGTAGCTACTTCCTGACACCTTCAGAACTTTGTGAAGTTATGCTTTTTCTCCAACCCAACTTTCTACCTTTCAAATTGAACTGTTCCACTTTCTAATGGAACATGAGACTGTTTTACTTGAAACTGATTTACTTGAGATTGTATTAATGTGTAATTGTGTTATGCTTTTGTGTTGTATTGAATTTTATGTTCTAATCTCTGCTTGCTTCTCCCTTGGCCAGAGCTCCCATGTAAAATAGATAATCTTCTCAATGGGACTCAACTGGTTAAATAAAGGAGAAATTAATAATAATAATAATAATAATAATAATAATAATAATAATAATCATCATCATCATCAGCATCATCATCATCATCATCATCATCATCATCTTCATCATCATCTTAATAATAATAATAATAATAATAATGGAACTCTTCCATTCCAACCAGAGTCCTGCATGGGTTTGATTGTCAAGACCTGTCCCCAGCCCGACTCAGTAAAGTGCAATGCCATATCTGCCCCGCAACCTGCACATATAGCCCATTTGTTCTGCAAAAACCAATCTGACCCACTGACAAATGATCCGCGACCCGTATGCAAAGCCACGTATGCAAAAATAACCACTTAATAAATTAGTTGGTAAACCTACATTTATTTAATGATGGGGTCTCTCTTCAGTTAACATTGCCCATTTGTTTCTTCTGGTGCTTGTATTAAGCACATATCACATCTGAAATCAATCCTAAAATAGGCTACTGTGCTTCATGTTCCAGTTGAGGTGCCTTCAGACTGATATGCTGACAGTCAGGCTGGCTGACTTCAACTCACCATTTATCCTAGCTAGTGTTTCTACAGGAAGAAAAGGGAAGGGCTGCATGGTGACCAAGGCACAAAAACGGTGGCTGAAGGAGTTCCCATATCTTCAGGGCTTTCTATAGAGCCACCATTGAGAGCAACCTGACTGGCGGTATCACTGCCTGATACAGGAATTACACTGTCCTCAATCACAAGTCACCTGGCCTGATGCAGCAGTGCCTACTTTTTCCAAATAAGGCTTTTCAAAATGACAGCCAGCAGGATGCATGACTCTAACCATTACGTCCGATGAACAGGTAACCAACATTATCCTGCTACCAATTGACATCTTTGAGCTGTTTGCTTTCTTTTGAAAGACCTGATAGCGTTGCTTGGGGAGGGCAAGGGGAAATTAATGGTTTTGCTCACCTGGTATTTCAAAATGACATTCCTTTTGAATATACAGCAACAACTGTGCTGCTTCATTTGGTCATTGTCATTGTCAGATAAAGGTTTTTCCTGGTTCAGAAACGGGCGACAGTGGTCAATGTTCTGGTTCAGCACACGGCTGATCAGTTTTTCACTGAACCGTGGCCCTCCAACATGTGTTGTATATGTATCTACCTGTTATTACATTGTTCACAGATAATCAATGACTTACCACCTGCATTCGTAAATGTGACGCAAATCTAAATTATGTTAATCGGACATATAAAACTTAAACTGGGCCGATAAGTTCCTTGAAAAAAATGCAGTTATCAAAAACTCAATTGACTATCTCCAAAGTGCATAATTGCACAATGTGAAAGTAAATAGTTGTAGTAATTATATAGCAGCGTGAAACATATTATTATCTGGGGATTCATTTGAATATAGCAATAACCGCCAGAGTATGGAAGCATTTCATTACCAGGCTGCATTGCATCCCTGTGTGAGTGATGTAAGCGTATATTAAATGTGCTGAAAGTACAAAAGAATTGCTGGAATAATAGCCCATTGCTTCTGTGACTGACAGGTGAAACACTTGGTTTTCAAGTGTAAGGTTATTTAAAAGGAGGTTATAGTAGGCAGGATGGACAAAGAGTTGAAGCCATGCAGAAAAAAGTTGTGGTCTTAATTAAATTCTAAATGTTTCACAAAAACCCAACACAACGCATCATGTACAAGAATACTATCCCTGCTTCGAAGCACGGTCTTGGGAGCATCACACGATGTGATGTTTCTCAGCAGGTTCTGAGCCACAGGAGAGAAGAGATATTGAACGGAGTAGAAAACTCCAAGAAGAATCCCTGCTGCCTGCTGTAAGAAAGCTATAATCGGAACTGAAGTTTGCGTTTCAGCATGAAAACAACCGGTACACACAGCCAAGGCTACGCTACAGCGGCTAAGGAGGAAAAAGGTACATTTTCTTGTGTGGCGCAGTCAGAGTCATGACCTGAATACAATGGAAAATCTGTGGAGTTTACTTGAAGATTGCTGTCCTTCAACTTGACTGAACAGGAACAGGTTTGTAAAGAAATGTGTGCGGTAGGTGTGCAAGGTTGGAAGGAACTTATCCCAATAGATTCACAGCTATAATTGAGAGAGAGTGGGTATTCTAAAGGTATTCATACATTTGTAGAATATGATTTTCACATGGAAATTATGGGTTATGATGGAAAAGTAGAGATTTAAGTCATTTTAATTCCAGGCTGAAATCATTCATTAAATAAATAAAAGTGTCAATCCGTAATTTTGTCATTTTTTCATTACATTTTGCACATATTTGATACCTCCTCACATAGAATTATTGTAATAATATTGAGCTGCCCTATAGGCCATGTCATCTACAACATTCTCTCTGCATTTTCACATTTGATGACACACACAGGAACTTGCATGCTGAATGCCAAAGAGTGAGCACATAAAAAAAGTGTCTTTAAAATTACATTTGATATATTACTCAATATTACAAAGTCAGACAACAGTCTCCTTTCTGTACTGCTGGATTGCTGAGACAAAAATAACTCAATGTCCTCATATAGTTATAGTTTTGCTTTGAATCTGAGGCATTTGGAGCACAAAACATTTTGTGACCATCATTCTCGACAAATATATAAGGATAGCCAGTTTAAGGGGCTGAAAGTTTGAATATGTGTGACAGGGGCTGACTACAGGGAATACATTTTTTAAAGGAATTGATTGAAGTTACACGGCCTCGGCTCCTCAAAAAGCTATTCTTTCACTTTCATTCTTTAATAAAAGGAGCTGATTCTCATCAGCATGATCAAATGTCTCCCTGCCAAATTGTATTATGCAGAAACGTGTTAGATTGTATGTAATGAAAGTGGTTTGAGGAGAGAAATTACTTGGTGGAAATGGCTTTGGTGAACATTGTGAAAGCTCTGCCTAATTCAGGAGAGGGAAAGGGCTATTTTCACATTTTATTTTTTTATGCCCGTTCCACACTGTGCGCATCTAGCCCTTGTCACTGTCGATTTCTGACCAAGCAGGAGAACACGGGTTCAGCAGGGGACCGCACATGACCAAGGATCAACAGTTTGAATGCAGGATGTGTGACCCAATGCTCCCGATGACTCATTCTGCTACTGTGGTATTCCACGTAAGGCCAGACGGCATTAGCCTTTTACTATGTTCTAGTGTGATGTGGTTCACGTTTTACATGTTGCCCATTTATGCTCATGTTTTTTCTGTTGTGACTCGGGTATACCTTAAAGATGGGCTTCCGTAAACTGCCACTTAAAATGGCTACACTGGGGCTAAACATTCTCACTTAAGAAATGGTTAATGTATGATATCTACATGTCCAACACCAAACATGCTTTGGAGGAGAGCAGGCTTGTCTGCACCTTTCTGGATAGTGGAGGTTGCAGTATTGAATTATTACATACTGTAACTATTTCTGGCCATTCTAAACTAGAGAGAAAAGGGGGAGAAGCATTAGAAATAATGTGTACAAAAGTGCATATATTAAAATATCATAGTAGATAATACCTAACTGTTTTTAATTAATTCACTGTGCAGCTATAATATGCTCACACAGAGAATTCAATAGTTTGGGGCCTGCACTGAAAAAAAAGTAAAAACTCCCTTTGTTTTTATACAAGCTTTTGGAATACACTGTGAGCCTTCAACTGAGGATATGAACTGTCAGCTCTAGACATACTGTATGTGGTCAGCAACTCAGGGGCATAACTGTTTTTATGACATTAAGCTTAAAATGAACACTGGATACCACTGGTAGACAATGAAGGGGTGTGCCACAATTGTGATGTTATGGGATCTTTGACTTATGACTTTTAAAAAATCTGGCAGCTGCATTTTGAATCACCTGAAAGTGAATGGAGTTTGTACAGTTAGACAGGAGAAAAGGGCATTGCAATACCCCAGCCTTGACAAGATAAAAGCAGGAATCACAATTTCTGTGCCCATAAAAGATAAAAAGCATTTAATCTTCAATATGTTTCTGAACTGATAATAACAATTCTGTCATTATTAATTATGCTTGCATTAAAACTTACCCCACACTTCTGAACTCAGATTTTGAATAATATCGTGTGGTTCTGAACCTAATAAAATCAGTTTTATTTAGCTGAAGAGAACCTTTCAGAACCCACCATTTATTTTGATTAAGTGAACACCCTCATATTAACCTCCAAACAGTGAAAAGACACCGAAAGTGTATCCACAAGGGACTCTACAGGAGTACATAACAGAAGAAGAAACACAACCACAATATTACCAAACGTTTGTAAACTGGTTATTTTATCCAAAAGTCTAAGTTGAAACAGAAATAGGAACAAAATATGCCTTACAATTTTTCTCATTTGCTGAGGATAACCTCAGATACCTTGGAGCCCCAAGAGTCCCCCTAACACTCACACTCACTGAGAGCCCCCCTGACACTCGCAAAAACACCTAAAACTCACTGAGGATTCAGACCTGCGAACCTTTTAATAACGAGCCTGTATCACTCATCGCTAGGCTAGCCTCACAGTCTACTTGCAGTGGGAAGGCCACGTCTGTCCTCCCACCCGTTTCACTGTCTACCTTACAGGCAGAGTGAGCACTGCATTTGCAAGTTCCAGCTTCTGAGGCAAATGATCAGTTTTAGAAAAAGAAAACGTATTAATTCTCTCCCGAATGGCTGTTACACATTTCCTGATGGGCCATGACCAGACGAATAAAAAAATCTGAAGTACATGCATAATAATGCAGGCTATAAAAAAGCACCTGGAGTGTCTGAGTGGTTTTGAGCAAAACCTCCTGTTATTGCTTTTTTTCCTAGCTGTCGACGACTGTTTACCCTCCGAGCTGTTATAGATTGGCATATTATTGTATGTGCATATGTGTGTGTGTGTGTGTGTGTGTGTGTGTGTGTGTGTACGCGTGTGTGTGTTTGTGGGATGTATGTGTGTTTTTCTCCCCCACCCTGTTAGAAATGAGATAGAAGAGAGGTACTGGGATAGGATAGTCCCTGGCACACAATAGGGGCTCTACATCTGAAGGCACATATTTCTTATTTTAAAAAAATCATCCATTTCTGCCGCAACTTTTACTAAAGCAGTTGTACTTAAAAGCCGTGCTGAAGGGTACAGCAGAGTCAAATGTGGGATTTGAAACTGCAGTGCTCCCTACAAGTCTCTTAAACAGTAGGAGCCAGTCTTAATCTCAATATCCCATTGTGAAAGAAAGTTTTTTAATGGTGGAACACAGAATGAAATAATACTGTATATACAGAATATACATGCACACACAGACACACGCACATACATGGTACATGTTGGATGTGTGTGTGCATATGTATTGCTAGTGACAAATGCCTTCATTTGTTTATTGCAAAATGAGCTCACCAGTTGGGGCCTATTCTCCATTAAAAGAAGGTATTCATGAGCACATGTGCTACCATTGAAACAATGGGAGGCAAGGGAAAGGCAATAATTTCCAAGCTGTTGATTTCTGCAGCAGGTTCCAAGCGCAAGCTTTGCGAGATGTGTTTGCGAAATGAAATTGCTTTTTTTTCAGTGAAATGCTCCATAAACAGAGATGGAAAATGGTTACGTCTCGCAGATATTCGCTCGAATGTCGCATTTTTCATTAAACAAGCCCCCGGTGTCAATTATCACAGAGTTGTAGTTACACAGCATGGGATCAGGCAGAAACTGTTTCAGAAGCACAGGCTTTGGAGTCTGCTGTGATCAGGGAAGTGAAGGACAGCGGAAAATTCAGACCGACGCCCTGGCTGGTTCCACCCCGTCGTGCCTCACAGGCAAAGGCGGCAATTACCACCCCAAAGCCGTCCTTAGTCTCAGACATTTTAAATTTGTGTTTTCCGCCCCGGCCAAATTGTGACAAATGGACTCCTTCATCTAAAAATGCCGGCTTCTTGATCAATCATTAGTTCTCTCACCCACACCATTTCTGGCAGGTCTGTGTGCCTTTCTCATTTCGATCTCTGCATCCTTCTTCATAATGCATAACAAGACCATAGCTTGTCAGGCTTTCAGCCATCACGAAAGCCCTTGTGTTAACTTAAAAGCTGAATCATCCAGAACACTTTGTTTTTGTGCCTCCAATCTCTTCCCCCTAATTGCCTTTTGAGCCCCCCCCACCCAATGACCTGTTATTGGACAGAAGTCCCAATCTGCCACTTATGGACATTTCTCTAACTAGCTGAAATATGACACAAACAATTTTTCTGTCTGCTAATCTAGACAAACAAATTATAGGCCTACTGCAAATGAATCTAAAATAATCCTGGGCTCTTATTAGGGCATACTGTCCATACTTGCTTGAACAAATTTGCACCAATTACATGGGCTCATGTATGTATTATGCATTTCTAAATAAATAGGATTAGTGCCTGAGATTGTCGGAGAGTGTTGGACTGGTGGACATCATCGAGCATAGCGCAATTCTGACAGGCCCTGAGAGTCAAGCTGCTCTGTCAGAATCAGCTGATTAGTGATGTTCGCCTATCACAGCTCATTCACATATTGGAGTGGTCTGTTTAAACGGGCTCCCCTTACTCATTGGAGCTTCCTCTTACATGTTGCCAGTCAAACCCTTCCTTCTGCGCTTATGCTCGCTGAAGGCTGCTACAGTAAAACCTCTCCAACACCCCAGCTCCTCCATCGCATTTACAGACATCTTTTATGGGCAGCGTGGTGGCACAGCTACGGCCTTTCTGTGTGGAGTTTGCATGTTCTCCCCGTGTCTGCGTGGGTTTTCCTCTGGGTACTCTGCTTTCCTCCCACATACAAAGATATGCTGTCAACCTGTCAATCGGTACAAATAATCGATGCTGTGCTCAGGATTTATTCTGTGTGGACCCAACTATGGGGGATACAGCTTGTCTCCCTGTCTTATTCGTGCCAGCTCATGTGGATGGCAGGGAGGTCTTGCAGAACAGAGCCATACCATCAAACAATAACTGTATTGCCCAAGATTGTTAATAAAGATTCTAACCTCTAACCTCTGCCATAAGTCAAACAGGACCAACAATACACCATGAAGGAAACATCTATAAATTCTCTGAAAGAATGAATAGAACTTGTTTAGTGCAAACTGAATTTAATGTTTACCATCATCTGCAGACATTGGGTCTCATTCATGAAACGTGAGCTGAACGAATTTGTGTGTAAAATGTGAGTAGAGGGAAATTTATGGGTTTTTGGCATTCATCAATATTTTAGTAGCTCCGATCTTTTCGTAGCTACTAACAAAATCTACACCTGCTGCTGACCACACGTAGTGCTTGTGTAAATTCAAGAATGCACATAAATAATGCTTGTCATTATTGGAAATTTACATTTTAATTCATATTGCGCTCTGTTATGTAAACAATACACAGATGCCTTTGAAACACGAGATATGAACATGACAAACAATTAAAAATATAACACATTTAGTTAAATTAGTTGGCAATTAGCAGGTTTAAGATCCAGATTAGGTTCATGATTGTGAATTATCTATGAAAATCGACTCAATAGATTACACATTCTTTGTGATGCATTTGCTTACATAAACCGGAAAAACTTTCATTCCGTTAATGTGCAACTGATCTGTGAGGCACACGCTGCTACTCAGGCCGTTGTGGAGCGCACAAACGGGGTCTTGAAGGCAAGATGGATCTGCCTGGACAATAAAGGTGGTACCCTTCTTTATGCACCCGGGAAGGTGTGCAAAATAATATTAGCCTGCTGTGTCCTGCACAATGTGGCCATTAAACAGGGCCTTCCCCTGCCTGAAGTCCCCAATGCAGAGGAACGGAACCAGCTCTTGGGCCTCGAAATGCGACTGCTATACAGACACGCCAGCGACTTGTAGAGCAATTTTAAGGTAAGTGTTGCTAAGACTGAATAAGCTGTGCACATTTTAGGCGGACAAGCTTTGCAAAAAGTTAGTTTCATTTGTATTTTGTTTTATATTTATATACAACATCCTGTTTCAGTAGGCTACCTCAGTTCATTTTCAGGTCATGCTCTTTAAAATGTATACAAATAGGCTATATTTAATTATCAGAGTAAAAGAGAGTAGCTTGATTATCTTGTAGTAAATAAGTGTTTTCCCCAGGATAAACACAGACATCACACAATACTGACAACATAACACTTTATTGTTGAGGACGCAAAAGTGCCTTGCAGATTTCCTTCAAGCTGGTGTTAATTTCTTGGAGGGACGTGTTGATTTGGTTGACTGCTGTAAGTAGACTTTCTTGATTCCTCAGGACCTCATCCGTAAGGACAGCCGGATCACCTCTTCGGCCTCGGTACCTGGGTGCAGCAGGAGCAGCAGCGGCGGCAGCAGGTGGTGGAGCCACATCATGGGAGGAGGACTCGCCCGCTAGAAATATGAGACGTTTGTTTTTTTTTCGTTTTATGTGTGGCTCTTTTTTCATTTGAAAGAAACATTAAATAAATCTTATTTGAAAAATGTTTAATTTACGTTGGCTGCAGACTGACTTATTTTTACATTACATTACGTTACATTACGTGGCATTTAGCAGATGCTCTTATCCAGAGCGACGTACAACAAAGTGCAAATCAAACACAAGAACACGTGCAAAAGTGGACCTGAGAGGACAGTACAGTTCCGAGTCCTAGTGTAAACATACAGAAATTCAGAACCCTTGAAGAGTTGTTTGGAGCTGTACAGTATAAAACAGAGCTTTAGGCTATTAAGATTCAAATAATTTGAAGACGATGCATACAAAACTGCAGTGGGCTATACATTATCCGTATCCTTTCTTGAAATGAATGTTAAATAGCTCTACATTCCGACACTGATATCCATTACGCACCATGTTCTGTTTGTTTGGTGGGACTGTACGACCTAGGTTAAACTATACTATCCACTAAGCTATCAGTGATGGTTTTCAGAATGTATTATGATACAACAATTATCACCTTACCATCTGGGTTTGATGTTGTCTCCAGTGGAGGCATGTCGGTGTCTCCGTCAGGTATAATTCCTGACAGAGAGGTCTCCCCAATAATGCCAGCGATGCGCTCGTCAGCAGGTGATATTTGTGCCTGTGAGCCTCCTCCTCCTGTGGCTGATGCATGTTTTTTTTGTGTGCTTATGCGTTTCTTTGCCTCCAGTTTCATGTCAAACCATTTACGTTTAACCTCGGATATGGTTCTATTGTCTACAGAGGCAACATTAACAGCATCTGTCACCTCCTTCCAGGCCTTCGCTTTGCCTGTCCCTGTCACAACACCACTACTGATAGAAGAAAATAAAATATTTTTTACTCAATGAAATATATTTCACCCAAGATGATTTCGGAAATTTTGTTATTTTTTTTATTTTTATTTTTTTTCTTTCTTTCTCTCTCTTTCCTTGTTTGCGCCATGATGACTGACAGGTCGACTGGATGCGTCTACACCTCCTTATATGGCAATCATTGTCTATTCATGGGCGGGGATTTATGCTAATTGCTGATTACCGGGAGCGCGCTTTCACTTTACGATGGATTGGCATTCATAATCATACATGTACATGTACATGTGTTTACGATCAGATCTGGGTTTCCCGCGGCGTTCATGAATCCGGAGTAGGTTTTTAGAAGCGTGGACGTTTATGTGGAAATCTGAACATAGATTTACTAAAGTTTCATGAATGAGACCCATTGTATTTTGCAAATATAATTGTTTATTGAAAATTAAGTCATACAGTGGTATGAGGGCAACATGAGGGCTGTTGTTGGTTTGAGTACAAATATGATTTGTGGTTGGACTGTGCCAGGCAGCTGCAACAGGTAAATAGACTGATTGAGGGTGACTGGTCTTCTTGGTTGGCTCAATTGCACCAGACAAGATCAATGGAGCACAGAAAAGGTTTTTAATTGCAATGACAGTGAAACTGTGTGTCAGATATAAGTTGATACGTTTAGTACTGACAACCTATGATGTTGGAATACATCCACTTAAAGGTGTGACACGTTGTGTGTTCAGAAATGCTCTTCTGCATACCACTGTTGTAATGTGTGGTTATTTATGTTACTGTCACCTTCCAGTTAGCTTCGACCAGTCTGGCCCATCTCCTCTGGCTTCTCTCATTTACAATGCATTTCTGCCTGTAGAACTGCTGCTCACTTGATGCTTTTTGTTTTTCGCACCATTCTTTGCAAACTATTGAGACTGCTGTGTGTGAAAATCCCAAGAGTTTTTGAGATACTCAAACCACCCTGTCTGGCACCAATAATCATTTAGTCACTTAGATCACATTTCTACCCAATTCTGACATTTAGTCTGGAAAACAGCTGAACCACGTCTGCATGCTTTTATGCATTTAGTTGCTGCCACATGATTGGCTGAGGAAATATTTGCATTAACAAGCTGGTGTACAGGTCTACCTAATAAAGTTCTCAGTCAGTGTATGTGAATGAAACACAGGAGAAGGTTAATTTTCTTCACAATTTTTAATTGAAAAATAAGCTTTTCTGATCATTGGATTGCATTTTATGAGGAAAATGAACATTGAACTATTTGCAAAAGTACAATCTCTGTGGATAAAGCTAAGTGAATTCGACAGAGATTTATGTTGCACAAAGATTTGCCGCAGTTTATATTATTATTGAAATATGAACGCAACAATAATCTGGACGGGATGACTCAACCACAAGGAGGCAGCCTTTATAGGGTTAATGCTTTCCCATTTATCACTTCAGCTATCATGATGAAAAAATTACTAATTAATTGATTGGATCATTTTAATGTTTTCTTTTTTTATTACTTTCATGATTTTACTTCTTGCTTCTGCTAGTATACTTCAGTTTTGCCTTTGAGTTCAGTTTTTGGCTTCTTACATAACACCTTCCATCTGTTTCAGAAACTCCTGAACTAACAATTCTGTGCAAAGAATTAATTTGTTAAATTTGCCGATTAAAGACAAGACCAAGGACAGAGCATAGATAAATGACAAAGCACATTTGTATCCATTGAACTGACCCAGACTCATTAAAACAAGGATGTGTAAAATTCTGTCTACAAAATGCTCATCGTGCACAAAGTGGAATTTATCAGTGGAGACTTTCGTGTCCAGGAGCAAAAGTTACTCAGCAAACCAATCATGAGGTACATATATTTTTGGCACCAGCTTCTTAGTGAGGTGTGCCGCATAACCTCATAGGAATGCCTTTCTCAAACGCCTTCATTTATGTTATTTAATGCAGATTTACATCTATTATTAATTAATTAATGAGCCCTGTGTGCTATTTACATCTTTATGGAATTTGATTGCTAAGAAAATAGTTAAAAATGACATTGAGCTATTTGTTGGTGATTTGAAACTATTCAAAATGACAGCACCTATTGTGACAACAAAAACACACAGGCATTTGTAATGTATATTTTTACTCAATGGGCCTCATGTTGACTGTGCTTATGGACATTATTTTTTTCTCAGGTGAATTTGTTCATTGGTAAGATCAAAATCTATGTGGGTTTGAAAACAACTCAGGACAGGCATAGCTTGTATGTTGCGATATGGTGGTTCACCCGGTTAGTTGCCGAGTGTAACATGCCAAGTCGTGCAGTCAGTGAAATTAGTTAACGTTAATTTATCTTATTTAACGGTAACGTGCAACAAACAGTGTTTAAAAACATAATGGATATGTACATGTATACAGTAGCGATCTAGCTAGGAAATTGAAATTCTTGTGTGAATAAAAATGATTCATTAATGTTAATCTGTTTTGTAAGTCTAATATAAGTTAGCTAAAAAATGGGGTGACTCTGTATAAAAGGGCTGTAATTCCTACACAGTTCACTCAATATGGATGTATCAAAACTCCCAATCTAAAGCTGAAAGTCTGCACTTGAGATACAAAGTGATTGTTTTCTTTCAAACAGAGCAAAAGCAACAACACATGTGTCACTGTCCAACTATTTATGGACTGCACAGTAAGAAATAACAATAAAATACTAAAAACTAAAATTCAGTTAAATTAATTGGCCTATTTCCATGATTCAAAATCATATTTTTTTACATGATGGCCTTACTGCCCTGGCATGTGGCCTTCATCCCCTCAAAAAATTGCCCGCACCAAAGGCCAAGTGCCATCTTGTATACCATACTTTTTCAAAAGCGGGCTGGCTCCTTATTTATAAGCATACTGAATAATAATAAAATATTTTGAGAATATATTTAGATAAAATGGGGTCATGTCACTGAAAATGCCCTCTATTGTGGAGTCAACTGTGTTTTCACAGTTTTCCTCAGAAATTGTACTTACCAGGGTGTGGTGTAGTGGGTTGAGGTGCAGTGTGGGGAAGTCGGTGGTTGAGGCCACCACACAAGCAGGGTGCTAGAGATGGGGGTGGTCAGAGCAGGGTGGCTGCCCATCCATGAACTGTTTTTTATCCAAAATTGTAAAAAAAAGATTGTGCTTACCTTATCACTGTGTCCTGGATGTTCGTGGTGGGTGGATTCCTGTACCTGTGGTGGGGGGTAGCAGGGGGAAGCTGGTGCGACTCCTGACATTAGCAGCAGTGATTTTCATAATTTAAATAATTTTCTAAATAATTTTCATAAGAGTGGGGTGTCTGATGATGGGAGATAGTCAAACGCAGAAGTGGCAACAGATAGTCTGTCCTTCCCCTGGCCCGCACTTATTTATAAAATGTTGATTCCAATCCAAAAGTACAGTGGCCATACAAACAATTGCAGCTGCTAAGTTATATATTTACACTTTCAGATAAATGTGTAAATATAGTATAGTCTGTCGAATCTATATTATTAGACCCAGTCAATAGTGAGGACATAGTGATGATTGAAGAAATAAGGTATCATTTTTTAGAGTAGAGAATCTCAGTTTCAGTCTCTCTGCCCACTGATGCTAACCCCACTGCCATTCCAACGGCACAATCGGCAACAATGTCCCAGCTGCATTTCCTAGGAGTCTCTGTATTTATTTATTTTTTTCCCCACACATTCAAAACTGAATTCTTCATTCACACATGGTAATATCTATTTGTTTTAATTACCAAGGAGAGGAATTATTGTAATCTCAAGCAAAACAACAATAACTAGAATAACAGCATCACACGCAACGTAATAAAGTGGCAAATCCTTTCCAGGTGTTGTTCATCAACAGTTTGTTTAAAGTTTTTAAAAAAGAGGGAAAGAGAGAGGAAGAGAGAGAGGAAATTTGCTAGTCATGACTCATGAGGAAGGTGACATTGTCACTTCAATAAAAAGTAGACTGAACCATGACCTTGTTTTCCCTCAGAGGGACGATTATACTGATTTTTGGTCATTAAAGATTCCATGGCATTTATCACAAACAGTACAGGGTTCAATGTTTTCCTGGCTAAAATCCAACCTGATTCACTTATCTGATTATCTCTCAATTTCATTGGATTTGCAACCCCTCCCTCTGCACTGGTGATTGTTCTGCCGAAAAAGCCCTGACAAATGAAGTACACTGCATATTTTTAAGCAGACAGAGTATGTACACTCTCAGAAAGTCAAGTGATAGTGGAGTGACATTATTGTTCTTCGGGCATCACATTTCCAAAATGTACAGTTATGTTCTCTTTGGGAACAAATTAATATGTTTTCCAAGCAAAAAACCGAGCACTTCATTATGAACATTTTTGCTTTATTACACCGACTTATTAATGCAATTATCTAATCATTGAGTGGCAGCAGTGCACTGCATACAATCATGTAGATATGGGTCAGGAGCTTCAGTTAATATTCACATCAACTATCAGAATGGGGAAAAGGTGTGATCTAAGTGACTTTGACCATGATTGGTCGCTGACTGGGTGGTTTGAGTATCTCATAAACTGCTGATCTCCTGGGATTTTCACATGCACTAGTCTCTAGAGTTTGCAAACAATGGTGCAAAAAAACAAAAACAATCCAGTGAGCAGCAGTTCTGCAGACAGAAACACCTTGTTAATGAGAGACGTCAGAGGAGAATTTCCAGACTGGTTAAAACTGACAGGAAGGTGACAGTAACGCAAATACCCACACATTACAACAGTGCTATGCAGAAGAGCAGCTCTGAACACACAACACATCATAACTCATAAGTGGATAGGCTATAGCAATAATAAATACAGAATAAAGTGCTTGTTGAGTGTATATTGCTGGCTAGGGGTACAATATTATGTACCTACTGTGTAGGGTTCCCCCCCAGCGACAAGCATTTGCACGTTTTTAGCCACCTTTCGTACCTTTCTTTCTTAGAATGTAGTATAGATAACATTTCATAAATGTCATTCATTTTGTTTCGTTTTTTGGAATATATCAAAATATTTTTTTAAATGTTATTCGGTCTGTACAGATTTGGTTTTGTTTGGTGACAGATAAAGAATCAAGTCGCCTGTTACATGAAAAAACCAAAGGGATCAGTGCCTAATTACAATTCTTGATTTGGAGCATTTCTGTATTGGAGAAGGTAGAGGGAATGTATGTCTAACTGGGGTTACAGAGGTAGCCTGTCAGAATGCATCATAATTCATTAGTATCCCCTCACTCCTCTGTCAGTCGATAAAATGTAATTACCAAGGAAGCTCCAGCTCTGATTCTATTAGGTGTGTAATTTAATGCCAGTGTGACACTACTAAATGGCACCAGCTGTGGCACTGGTAAAGTTCACCTTTGAAAAATTGTAGTTGCCGGTCAATATCCACCATGCATCATCTTGACTCTTGGGTGGCACTTCAAACTAAACTGTTAAACCTTGCTCTAATGCTGCACCCACATCCTGAAATATTTTTATTATATCAGTATTATGACCATGCCAATGGAATATAAAAACCGTATTACAGAAATCACAGTCATAAAGTAAGGCCAGTATTGACAGGGAAAACGGGTGTTTGGAGTTGGCTTTGAAGTTATGCTTATCAACAGTAGTTGTGCTGGACCATCAGTTCTCTGAGAAGTGGTTTCAGCATTTATCCTCAGATGACACCTCCATTTTGTGTCATTTCGATTTGGCAGAAGCATTGCCAGGTGGACAGGCTGGATTACACAAGAGTTTATATTTGACTAACAAATAAATACAAGCCTTATTTCCTTTGTGAGCTTGGAAAGTTCATTTTGGTGATTAACGGACTGATTTTGTGAAGAAATACAATAAAAAAGATCAAGATATAGAACTGACATTATGACTTAGAGAGGAACTGTGATGGAATTGTGTCTACATGTAAGTTCACCCAGCCCTTCTCCCAGAGATCAGATCAAACCATAAAGAAGGTTCACACCACGATAAGACATAATAGATCGGGGACAATGTCACAGTCAGAAAGATGCGACATATTGTATCAAAGTAAGGTCAGCTGATTTAAATAGGTATATACACCTTTTGGCTGCAATTTGACTCCATTAACCTTCTTGGCAAAAGAAATGAGGGAAATTGCCACAAAACCTTTACTGGACAGCTTAAATCCTGACATTTATAAGCTGTGCTGAAAAAAAAAAACAAATGTCACAGAAGTAATTAAAAAGAATGAGCTCTGGAAAATGTTTCTGGTCTTCTTTGGCATTTGCCATTCAGAAGTGCTGATCAATGTACTGTATGTTTTGACCTGTCTTCATTTGTGCAAAACCCTTCTGTGGTGTGAATTTAAAATATGCTTGTCTCTTTCACAGCCTTCAACCTGCTGTGGCCCACCCTTACCTACCCGGCAAATACCTAGCCTGTTCTTCTCAGATCAAAACTCAGACAAAAATGTTCTTTGGCATGTCTCTCATAGAGGAAGCCTTTTTAGATCTTTATGGAACCCTCTATCTCACCTCTGAAGCATGAAAGCTCTGATTCTTTCATTTTGCACGATAAAGAACCATTGAATAAGATAGGGTTCTTCTGTGGAATCACCATTCTTTATGAGAGCGCAATTTATCAACCTGATTAACTGAATTAGGTTGAATAAGAACCGCACATCCCAAATTCTACAGTTGCTTTTCAACAGAAATGGATTGGCAGTCCAACATGACTGAGGCATTTATTAATGGGTATTTATTTTTTATTAACGGGCAATATACATTTTGGTTTCACCATGCAGGAATTGCAGTACTTTTTATACATAATGAGCTGATCAGCCAAGTGTCCAATTACCATTGCCCCCCTTAAATGCAGGGACTATGTATAAAAAGGGCATAGCATTGGCTAACGTTTATCTTTTCATAATTACATTTTTGCTGTTGAATGGAATCAATGGCACTCTGCATGCACCTTGAGTATTACAGGCATATGGTGGTGGATGAGCTCGAAACTGGTGGGGCACAAAACTTTCCTTTTGTTATGTTCCTGTGTTCTGTGTGTTGGTTTATCATTGTTTATTATCTTTAGTCTTGTAATTTATTATTTTTTATATTCATGTCTGGTGTTCTGTTTATATTCATTAGTCTTTGCACTCGTCTTCCCCTGTGATGTCTGAGTCTGAATGTTTACTAGCCCAGTCACTCCCTTGTCTGCCTGCCCCACTATTCGGGTGTTTATGGTAGTTCCAGGGTTCAATCTTCCTTCCAATCTTGCATTCCTTACTTCCTGCTTTCTCTCCATTTCATGTTTGTGCATAGCACTAATATACTAATCCCAACTAACATAGAATTTGTACAGTACTAATTATACTAACACACTAATATGTTTGTCAAACTAACAAACTAACATTCACTAGTTTTGGGTATTTGTAATTTAAATCACTTAACTAACTTACTAACGTATCTCCAGTTTCAATTCTGTTCTGTAACTCCGCCTCCCTATTCTATCACTGATTACTTGCTTAGTTTCAGCGAAGTATTCGCACCTGTCTCTCTGTATCTCTGCATCTCTGCAATTGTCTACTCTCTAGTCCGGAGCCGTTTGTATTACGTGTGTCTTTGTGAATCCAGTCCGCGTTTTCGTTTCCCCCTCGTTATTGTCCTATTACCCTTTCATGTGTCTCACCTGATGTTTATTTGTTAGACCGCCCTCACTCCCATGCCCTGCCTAGTTTGTCTCATTCCCCTGTGTATGTATACCTGTCCTTTTCAGTTGCACGCTGCTTGTTCGTCTTGTCCTGTTTTCTTGTCCTGAGCCCTTGATTCCTTCCCCCAGTTCTTGCCTCCTTGTTTCCTTGCCTCCTTGCCTCCTTGCCTCCTTGCCTCCTTGCCTCCTTGTTTCCTTGTTTCCTTGTTTCCTTGCCCTTGTTCCTGAGTCCTTGCCTTTGTTGATCTGGTTTTCTGGTTTTGACACCTGCCTGCTTCCCTGGACTGACCCCCTGGATTTTGACCTTGGCTTGTTTTTTTTGACTCCGCTCTGTCTGCCCCAGCTGTTGCGATTAAATCCGCCATTCTTTCTTCACCCCAGTCTGCTTTTGGTTCCTCTGTTCCCCCCGGCATAACACCTTTAAACTGATCACTGATCTCAATCATTAATTTTCTTTCATTAAAAAGCATGCTGACTAATCAATTAGCAATTAACAAGCAGCTTCTTTATATGTTGATGACAATCAATCAAAACATTTTATACTTGCTTAGTTGAATCAGCACTGACCTTACGTCTAACCACTTGGTTTTCCTCTTTAAATAACATTGGACAAGCTAAGCTGGAAAAGGTGGCATTACTGAGTAGTAAGATCATAGGGAGACAAGGAAATCATGAAACAACTTTATGAGGAGCAGTCAAGAAAGGAGAAAGTGTAACAAGAGCGCAGCCAGGTGGGTTGTTTGGGTATGTCATTCGACCTAACGCAAAAACCAAAAAGGTCCAAAGGACTAAAAGCCGACGCTGTTTTGATCAGTGTTTTAGCCACCCATGTGCTAAGCTTGAGCAACGCCAGCTGTGAAATAGTGCCAAGCCATGGACACTTTGCCGCAGAATACTGGTGTGTTTTGGGGGAAACTTCTGCTTGCGCGGACGCAGTCGGCAATTTCCGGCAGTATAAGTAATAGCGCTCGATTCAAATGTTTTTTTTGTGGTTTATGTTTGCGCGTAACTGTGAAATTTTATTTGGAATTCCCATGTGCTATGGAGGAAACACTTTCACAACCCTGCCCCTCAGCAGCTGGAATGAGAACAACACACTTTCATGCCGTGTCGTCTCTAGCCCCGGAGCGCGATTCTGAGGTGATCAGGGACGACGATCCTCCCTGTTGAGTCTCTCCCCCCACCCTCGGAGTGGCGGCCCAATTATTTCCACTCCCTTACGCGCTGGCCATACTCAGATCTGGCAGGACAAAATGTGTTTCGTGTGTACTCAGGTTCTGTTTAATAATATATTTTGTCCAAAGATCTGATACCATTCAGTGAAGAATATGCAATAATAGAGGAAATACTTCCACGGCATTGTACATAAACATTTATACAAGTCTTAACAGTATGTCTCCTATCCAAGTAGATACCAAGCCTACAGTTTCCTACCTTCAGCTCGATGCCAGGAGATATGAAAAGATGAAATTACGAGTGGTATGACAGTGCCAACTGTATTTATTTGTTTTGGATGATAGACAGGCAAACCTTTTTTAACAGTGCTAGTGGGTCCACTTAAAATGGCACATGGCCAACATTGCATATCACCTTGTTCAATTATCCAGGGGACACCTATGAAGGGCACCTATCAACATCAATAGCCAATTATTTAGCTTGGCAATGCACCAAATGCGGTCCACTTCAGATTTACACTAATGTTAACAAATGAGGTATATGTGAGATATCAAAACATCATACATCAAAATGTTTTGCAACATAATCACAGGAAGAAAACTAGCTGAAGTAAATATAATTTGTCCCAGTTTGGCATTTCAGCTTCAAATCGGTAGATCTGTAGACAAATTAGGAGGTACCATTTCACTTGGCTGTCTTACCTCCAGAGAATACTAATGAATAAAAGAATGATCTTTTTTTTTCTTTCATTTTCTCACCAAAATTTTTAACACCTGGTTGCTGTGCACAGTTCACCTGGCATGTTCAGCACCCATCATCTCCCGGCCTCTCTCCTGCTGCGAAGCACATCCAGGATGCTGTCTCCAGCTCAGAGCTCATTAGCCTAATCATGACAGTTATCCTGATTCATCAAGCCAGTCAGTGGCACCTTCATTTTAATTGCTCAAAAATACACCAAAGCCTAAAAAAACATATATATCACTGTGCGGCAGATTACACAATGCTTAAAGGGGCTTTACATATTAATGGTATATTATATTTGCCACTTTTAAACATTGAAAGCAAAGGAGAGAAAAGCGGTCAACAAGCCTACTCTATTTCATTAAACATGTCTCATATTTGATGCAGGTTTTTTTTTGGACACCCAGGGACAGATACTGTATAGATAGTTGCTGTTTGTTGCTGTACAGTACAGGCAAAAGCTTCTTGGGTATTGTACAAGCAGTCATTTTGTAGTCCCTGCATTGTAATTTTGAGAACATTAAGTATGTTAGGATGTCCATGAACATTCCTAAACTGAATTCAGAGAAAACTATTTGTATAAAAAAATGGTACAAAAATAAAATGGTCAAATGGTTGGCATTTATATAGGACCTTTACACAAAGCGCGGTACAATTCTTCTTCTTATCCACCCCCTCATACACACACCAACAGCGATTGGCTGCCATGCAAGGCACCAACCAACTCGTCAGGAGCATTTAGGGGTTAGGTGCCAGACGACTGCTCTTACCACCTGAGCCAATGCCATTTTGGGCTTTGAGCTCAGCACTAACTACAATTCTTCCATCTGAGTCACTTTTTCCTAATTTAATTGTATTGATTTTTATAAAATGAATGTATGATTTTGATTGGTTCCATTGAAGTACAGTACAGTAGTAGTTTTTCTATGTTGGCATTCTGAGTTTATCTCAATAATTGTAGTCTGATTTTTTAAACATATTTTCTTGTTCATTGCCAGGCAGGGGTTCCAATAATTCCCCACTGTACGTTCTCACACTAAGACTTCACATGGTAGCAGACACAGGAAACAATAAATAGATGATTCATATATAAATAATGTTAAGTAAGGGCTGCCTGTGATCTGAAGTGTTTACATTCCTCTTATTCTATTTTTTTTCCATGCTGTCCAGCATGTGACTTTGTCTGAATAATCTCATGATAAGGTTGCCTGGCAATTCTGAAGTAGTGGCAATAGCACAACATATCTTATCAAGAAGAAAGAATCCAATTTCACACCAAAGCCAGTCTACTTAATTTATGTTGTACCTTTTTTATTTTTTTGTGGTGCTTGTTATTAAGGAAAACATTTACATAATCCTTATCCATTCTGCGAGAAAGAAGATCAAAAGAATGTTATTTGTCAGAAAGCACATCAGAAAAGATGGAGAACATGAACTTTTCCCTATTTTGCAGATTAGCCAAAGCTCGCACAACAGCATGCTGTGGCATTCAATTCCCCTGACATTTGCCCTGTGAAAGTGGTTTTATTAATGTTGACTGGTGAATAAGCGCTCTGGAGGCAATGATATGCACAGATCTGATCCATCACAGAGAATGTCCTGTCAACTTAACAGTCTGTAAGGTGCTTGTAGGAAGGAGAAAGCTCAGTCTGGTACTCCAATTACCATCTACAATCGCACTGCGTCCTCTTGGCGTTTTGGCAGTGAATTTTGCTGCCCATAACTCTTCATGTTGTAATCAGATATGTCTCAGACTTCATTAGCAAGGGCTTCATTGCGCCAGCATCTGGGTACACAGAAGAAAAGTAGACTGTAGACAGTAGATTCAATGTCAGTGATGTGTTACCTCACCCCTGCACAATATCGAGGGATGTTGATTGGAAGGTTTTGAATCATCATACAGGACGAGATCCTGCCAGTAATGGCAATGTATGGTTGCACGATCACTACGGACACTTGGACAAAAGATTACAGAAAAACATCATAAAGCTATTATGTTAAGAAATTGGTAACCTAAATCTGTTCTTGAAACAGTCTGTTGAGACCAGGTGGAACTCGATCTATGGCATGCTGAAATCAGTTCCGCAACAGCAGGACAAAATTACAGCACTTTTGCTGGCAAACAATCAATATGACAAAATTTGACTACTGGTAACTTCTCTCAAACCATTCAAGGACACAACAAATGATCTGGGATTGGATTCTTTTGGTTAGCAGTGGTCTGTGGTGGAACAGAAGTGTAATGTTCCTGTATTTGTCCTGTGTGTATTTATGTTTATTCTTGTTATTTATTCATTTTTGAAATTGGTTAGTGTTTTCCATTACAGTTCTCATTTGTCATCCCCTGTTATGTCTGCGTCTAAATGTTTGCCAGTCTAGTCACTCCCCTGTCTGCATGTCCCACTATTCGGGTGGTTATGGTAGTTTTCTGGTTTTCAACATTTCTTCTAAAACTCTTTCTTACTTTCTGCTTTTTCTTGGTAGTTAAATGTTGTAAAGCACGATTCTTACTCACTACTACTAATCTAGGTTTTGTACAGTACTAATCCGATTAATACACTTACTGTCTGTCTAACTAACTAACTAAAAATCACTTTTATTGGGTAGTTTAGAAATATTCACGTAACTAACTCACTAACGCAACCTCTTAGTATTTCTGCACTGTTCTGTAACTCCGCCTCCCTATGCTATCCCTGATTACTCGTTTAGTTTCAGCGAAGTGTTCGCACCTGTCTCTAACTATCACTACGTCTTCAAACTATGCAAATGTCTACTCCCTAATCCGGAGCCATATGTTTTACATGTTTTGTTATATGCATCCAGTCCGCGTTTTCGTCTCCCTCCCGTTATTATGTTATTACCCAATTATGTTTCCCCACCTGTTGTCTATTTGTTTAGCCCACCTTTTTCCCAGCCCCGCCTAGATTGTCACCTTCCCTCAAGTATCTAAACCTCAGTCTCTGCATTGTTCTTTGTCAGAACATTGATCAGTTTTAGTGCCGAATACCTTGTAAGCCTAACTCTTGAGATTCAAGATAGACACCCCTTTGCCTTTTGATTTCCGAGCCTGCCTTGCCCTTTTGTTTTGTTTGTCTTTCTGATTTTCTGGTTTTCGACATTCTGCTTTGTTTTCTGGTTTTGATTCTTGCCTTTGTCCTCTTGTACTTTAGCCTTTTGATTTTCTGGATTTTTTACACCCTCGCCAGTTTTTTCGATTATTCTTTTGCCTTTCGTTTTTGTCTTTGTATTGAATCTCTTGGCTACAATTTTGGACTATTAAACACGATTTTTGGATTATCCTGTGGTCTGCGTTTGGGTTCTCAGAGCGGTACATAACAAGAAGTCCATCATTGAATAAAGAATGCCTCTGCCTAGGCTGGTATACCTTGCCTGAACAAACCAGCCAACAGGAACCACCAAGGCAGAGTTCTTCTGCCAATGGTAACTGGACATGACGTATAATTGTAATGTGTTTCTATTAAGCAAAATAACAATGTTTAATTTTTAATTGACAAAAACATTAAATAATGTAAGCTAAATTAAGTGGCATGATTAGCCATTGTATTAAAGAGTGAGGCTAAGAATTTAACGTTAGCTGACTGGCCAGATATATTGGCTAGATATACATGTTCCAGATATATTGATGCATTTTAGCCAGTTAATGTTAAATTCTTAGCCTCACTCTTTAATACAATGGCTAATCATTTCAAGTAAAATGTGCACAATACAGAGATAACGTGAAATGAAATGCTTACTTGCAACAGTCCCCTAACTAATAAAATAAACATTATAACAAAAAAAAAAATATTTTTTAAAATCTGGCATGCACATGTAATGTGCAGAATTATTGGCACCCTTGAAAATATGCATAAAAAATACTGTAAAAGAAAAAATAATACCGTTATTCACACTTTATATTCCAAAATGTGTCAATTATTATGCTTTATTAATGATCCAATGGAATAAACCGAAGTCTTACGTTTTTCAAATACTTTTTTTCCTCAAAAAAACTGGTTTTCAATTATTGGCACCCCTGGCTCAATACTTTGTGCAACCTCCCCAGACAAAGATGACAGCCATGAGTATTTTCCTATAATTTCTGATAAGGTTAGAGAACACATTGGTAGGGATTTTTTACCATTCCCCCATGCAGAACCAGCAATGAATTACTCTGTAGAATTAATTTTCTCTTGTATCTCTTTTCTGTACTCAAAATATTCCTGTGCACATCACTATATCTCCGCTTTCATAATCTGCATGTCCTAATGCCAAATATAGTTTTTAAACTTTTAAACACAAGATGAAAGTGAAAGTAACAACAGCGTTGTGTGTGGTTTGGAGGCCAGCCAGCTTGTCACCGGTTATCATTCACCATGCAGTCAGACAATCATGACCACTAGTGACCACTTATGTCTACTAATGTCTTGGCTTTCATGGTTTGTATGTCTCAATGTCAAATTCAGTTTAAAAATATTTTTTTAAATGTTTGAAAAAAAGGTAAGATGATAAGATACCATAGAGTTTGCGCATCATTTGGAGACTAGCCAGCTTGTCACCATTCACCAGTCACAAACAACTGCATCAGCTGCGTTCGTGGCTACATGTTAATATATTTTCTTTCATGGTTTGTATTACCTGTCTTATATTTAAGCTCTTGCGATGTAAATTAAACATAAATAAATGACTTACTGTACCTGCTACATCTGTGATGGAGACATGTCTCCAGACTGCTGCTAGTGTTAGAATCGCAGTTGAACACCCACTGTAAACCTACGATTGGCAGTTCCCACTCTAGAAAAGGCTCTGGGCTTCTGGGAATAGCATATCTATGGCCCCCACTGGGTTTCTAGAAAAATACTTCACCCAAAAGAGAACTTGAACACACATGTGCACCACATTCCTATAAGCGTGTAGCCAGGTGGGTTAGGATCTAACCCAAAAAATAAGATCCGCACAGCCATGGGCCCTTGAGCAAGGCCCTTAGCCCTGCATTGCTCCAGGGGAGGACAGTCTCCTGCTTAGTCTAATGAACTGTAAGTCGCTTTGGATAAAAAGCGTCAGCCAAATGACATATAACGTAATGTAATGTAGAAGCCCTATGCATAATGACACGCTGCTTACATATGTGGTATTTGCCTGGTTGTGTTCTTAATCGAGTAGAAACAACTCAAACACTGTCTTGATTATTTTTTAAAGCTATATTCCAGGTTAATGGATTTTGAGTTGCTGTTTTGGCAGAAAAAAATTGGGGTAGGTCTACTGTGGTTCATCACACAAAATGGGCATGATACAAAAATAAATAGGCCTAAATATTTTGAAATCAGTGTTACACTATGCTTCCTGTGGTGACTTCCCCTAATGAGCGGAGAGAGGCAAGTAAAATATTTATGCACCACAGAATGCACTTATATTTATATTCTCCTTTGTCCGACTAACACATTTACAATATTTCTATTTTATTTAATTTAAGACCAAAGCTACCTTTTTATAAACTTGAATGCCACACAACTGTATAACACATTGTGTGTGTCCAGTATATAAGAGGGAAAATATGGCCTTAATGACCAAATGCATTCTGACGTAGCATATTTTAAAAAATGATTTACGGAACGGCCAACCTGACTGCATTTTGTTTCTGGAAAGGTGCAGATCGTTACACATTTCACTCTTGCTTATACTTCTTAGGCACAATAAACAAATGAAGAAGAATGAAGTCTTAGGAACATATTTTGTAATCATTACATCTTGATATCTTATTTCAGAGTTATAGACAGTTAAGTAGATAGTGTGCACATGTGACAACTTGTCCCAGAGGTTAAGTTCAATTTGTCACACTATGTGGGATAATTTGTCAAATTGGATTTTTCAACAAATAAGAACACAACCAAGTCATTCTGAATATAGATTTTCCAATTAAAATTAAAAACAAAATATAACTTAATCAAAGGACCAGCCGGGTATGTTGCCTCTTTTGTCAGTGGTGAACCACTGCGACTGTCAACAACTCCCATAATGAACAACTGCAGAACATCCCCTTTCCATGCCATTTCCCATCAATAATATCTATAACGAATGACAGTAGAATAGCAGAAACTATCTTCATCTCAGATTCGTGTGATTTTGACCATATGTAAACAGGAACTTGACCTCAGAATACCAAGTAACACAAAAATTACATTTGTGTTGTTGTTTTACAGAAATTAACAGTGTGACAGCATACCCTGCTCTCCCCTACGCAGTAAAATGTTCAGTGTTAAATCAACACAACAGAGCAGATATGGTCCCAGTTGGGCTCATACATATGTGCTCTGTAATAATTGAATTAACCCTGGACATTTCACTGTCTAGCTACTACAGAAAAATTGTTGTCCAAAATTGGGATGCACAACTCAATGAGATTTAAGATAATCTTACTGTTAATGTGTTTGTTACAATTTTAAGGTATTATTGGACAAATGTGAAACGTCAAGTTAACCCTAGAATGCACAACATGGGTCCAAATGGACCCGGCCAAGTTTCTTTATCATTCAGGTTGCTAGGACATCCTCAGCTTATTAGTTTTTTCATGGTCAAATACTATTATCAATTTTTTTTAGTTTTTACTTTAATAATTTAAGAATAAAAAGTATTTTTGTATGATTACCCCTAGAATGCATGACATGGGTCCAAATTGACCCATATTCATATTCATTCAATTTGATGCATAACTAAGGGACCCTTAATGAAGGTATTCATTAAACTTGAAAATCTCTCTGGCCCAGTGAGGTTTTTTTGCATTAGTTCCTTTTTTCACAGTGCAATTTGCCAACACTGTGCTAACACCATTTGAAAGCGTTAAAACTCATGGTTATATATGTACAACATATTTTGCCATTGCTTTAGCAACAACAGTTCCGTGTTTTGGTAAAACAAGCATGGCGGACCTCACCTTCTTTGCATTTTGGAAATTCATATATGACAAGAAATAAGGTAATGTCAGTGTCCTTTTCAGGTCCAGCAAACCAAGTGCATAGTAGTTTATCATTCTAAAAACGTGCTAACTGTGTGAAACATAGATAGAATGTCCATTGTTTATTAGAATGTCTGTGTAGGAATTATCATTGTTGTCGATTCTGCCGTTGAATACTTCTACAAAAGTACTTGTACATAAGAATGTTATTATCTACATTTCGTATGCTCTCTGGAACACAATGAGCACATATAAGCGTCTCTGACCAGTATCGGTAATGTAGTTGCAGAGAAAATGCGTTACCCCCATCGATGTGTAAGAAAATTCTATATAACTTCAGCTCATCATAGAACCGACTACGGGGATGTAACTGAAGTGACGACTAAAAAAGCATTTTAGCTTATTATGTTTCCAACAATGTATAGTTTGTTAGGCTTGTAGACTATAAAACACAGTATTTTTTCGCCTGCGTAACGAAACTGTAGCATTTTCGCTATGCACACTGAGACTGTTGCGCTTCGGCCAGAACAGTTCTTGAGATTTCATGGCAAAAAAGATGAACAATATTTTGCTATGCCTACGTCTAAACCAGGGGTGCACAACTCCAGTCCTCAAGTCATAAAGGATCTGTATTCATTTCTGATGTTATTTGATGTATGGCTGTGTGGTACTTTGCTAAATTGCTGAAATAAATTAATTTAATCATTCACCAGGAATGTATTATATAATGTTTTTTATCACCACAAATCAGTATTTGAATTAATTCAACATTATTTATGCAGGGGTCGCTGTATGGGCATTGCCTCTTTGCTTGCTTTGTTAAGCAATGTTGTGTACGCTGGTTCTCCATACACTGCACTGGAGAGAGAGTGCCAGAGGGTGCAGCAGGAAGCAAGTTCTTCCAATGAAGAGGGTTTGATCAGACATCTCTTCAGTGAGGTGTCATTTGGCCATGAACCACTTCTTCTGGCCATTACATTACATTATGTTAATGGAATTTGGCAGATGCTGTTATCCAGAGCGAAGTACAGTTCAGTAGACTAAGCAGGAAACAATCCTCCCCTGGAGCAATGCAGGGTTAAGGGCCTTGCTCAAGGGCCCAACGGCTGTGCAGATCTTATTGTGGCTACACCGGGGATCGAACCACCGACTTTGCGGGTCCCGGTCATGTACCGTAACCACTACACTATACAAATAACATGCCCAAGCCACCTGAGTTAATGCTGGTTCAGGATGAATTCCCCACTGCAACTACATGCCTGTTCCAGCACCTCTGTGTGTGGCACTGTCCTTCCAAGTGATGCCAAAGATATTCTGAAGGCATCTTATATGGAGGGCCTACAGGCTTCTGAGATGGTGGCTGTATATGGTCTATACCTCATATCCATACAGTAAGGTTGAGATGCAGACTGCGCGGTAAACAAGTATTTTGGTGTGGCGGTTGAGGTTGCTGTTCAGGAAACCCTTCTCCTTAGACAACCAAAGGATGCTGAAGCAGTTTTTGATCTCATCTTCCATTATGCAGTTGTGAGATGTTACACTTCCAAATACTTGAAGGTAGGAATGGTGGCTGGATGTTGGCCTTCTACAGTGAAGGCTGTTGGGTGGTTGGAGACGGCTGGCACTCATCTGACTCATCTGATTATCACTGTTTTTTTGGGTGTTGATGGTCAGTCACATTCTGCTATGTGCAGTGACAGCTGATGAGAAGGTGTTTTGTCGGATGTCTGGTGTGTGGGCTGCCAGAGCACAATCATCTGCATACTGTAGCTCGATGATATCCTCTGAGGTCAATTTGGTGGTAACCTCCTGATGTTGAAGACACACACAGAAACATACGCTCAAGCATGGGCATGGACACTCACATCTAGTTACAAATGGGGAAGAGTACTTTTAATGATCAAAACAAGATATTCATTATTCAAGATTTTACATAATGAAAATAATGTATCTCCAAGATATAGCAAAGAGCCACTCAGCCAGACATCAAATAACATTGGAAATGAATATGGGCCCTTCATGATTCATGTTGTCAAATGGGGGGTAATAATAAAAAAATTGTTTTCCTTCAAAACCTAAGAAAGGTAAAATAAATATGATGAATTGATTGATCAAAAACAAGATAATTAATGAATACCTTGAATATCAAATAAAAAAGTGGTAATAAAGAGACCCTCAGCTACGCATCAAATTCCATAGGAAATGAATACAGGTCCATTTGGACCCATGTCATGCATTGTAGGGGTATTCAATGTGTTGGGCATTCTACGGTTAATAGAAATGATACATCAGTACAATAAGCATAAACATATTGTTGTTCAAGAGCAAGTCACGCATGCTCAGATTATCTTTGACACACAAACTGAGGTAGTCTTACTGCTTGTAAATTGATCATGCATACACTTGAAGCTCGATAAATTTATTCTAAACAATACAAAGGCTATTCTTCAAAACAATAAGAAGTTGTTTTTTTGTAGTGTTGTCTTACTGATCGCAAATCCATGAGATATCTCATCCACTTCTTATTTGGAAGAAAAATAGGCCTACTTTTTAACTGTGATTTTGGAAACTATCCAATAAGGTGACTGGAACCCCAAGGCATTGGCTGAGATGTCTTGAGCTTTCCTGACCAGGAAGCTCACAGTGAAATGGAACATGGCAATGTATGACCCAGCTCCAAAATCCTTAACTTAGCTATATCAACCAGTTTGATTACCCAGGATTCAAAACATTCTTTCCCAGTTGGAGGACTTGAAGTCTGCTGTTTTGAGTTTGTGTAACTTTTGAGTTTGTTTAACAGTTCAGTTAAAAGAGCACTGTCACGCTTTTTTGAATTCAGGTTATTTGGATTAAATTCTTAAATTATGCGTGTAGGCATTTTTAAAACCACCTTCAGTGTAGCCATTTCATAAATATGGGGCAAAACTTATCAAAACAAACACGTCCAGCATCTCTAGCCTGTGTTACCCAAGGGTGGAATTTGAGTGCCTGTTTCCTTCTGGGAAACACAGGCTGAAGAGTCAAGCCAAACATGTCCAGTGACGTCAGAGCCCCATATCTAGGAAATGGCTACACTGACGGTGATTTTAAAATGCCTACACATATAATTTAAGCATTTACTTCAAATAAGCTGAAGTTAAAAAAGTGTGACAGTGCTTCTTTAATTCAAAAACTCAAGGCAGAATGTTGGCTTCATTTTTTAAGTTCATGTAGCTTCAGATTTTTTACAGTGTGTAACAGGAATAAGTGAAAACAAAAGCCATTGCCGATGTATTTCCTTTAGCCTGAGCAGTATTGACCTATTATACTTAATTGATTCGGTGAATATCCACCTCCATAAACTGACCAACTGTAATACCTAAAGGTGTTGAACACAAGTTGAACACACATTTTATCTCCGCTTATGTAGCATAGGCCTACATGTGTACGTGCACGTTCATTCTTGTATGCAACCGCTTTATTATCCGTGCTCAGTCCCAAAGAAAATGATTGTGCATTTTCAACCTAATCCAGTATACTATTTTCATTATGTCAGCGACGATATGTAATTCAAGACTGAAACTTCACTCATCCGATAAAGCGAAGGCAATTCACGCCCATTTATGCAGAAAAGCATTTATTGAACAGTTGGCCTTTGCATTACACACGATTTTCAATGTACCGATTCTGACACCATAATCATCTGAGATTCAGCCATTCGGTTGTACATTGGATAAATAGCTACGACAGATTTAGGCACACTTTGGGTCTGTTTTAACGGTCACATTCGCACTTTACGTTTCCTAAAACTTTTTTTTTTTTGCTTGAAGAGGTGATCCCAAATGAAAAGTCGCAAACATAAGTATTTTTCAAACAGCCTTTGAAAACCCTCTTTGACTTGTAAACACAGTTTGTCAAATCAATATTGCATTTATCAAATGCAGATGTTCATACACCAGTTCAGCTGTGCAAACGTGGAAAACGATGGCATCTTAGTGCCGACATCAAAATGTACATTTAAATTAGGTTAGTATTTTTTTCCGCGGTCGGCATTTTGCCACCTTTTCTAAACGTAGCCTATTCTTATCTAACTTATCACCCGTCGCCCAAGAAACAATAGCCCCAATAGCTACAGCAATATGTTGTACAACACTATGTTGCAGTGTGTCTTTTTTCGTTGACAATAAATAGTAAATAAATAAATAAGATAACACCATATGAATACAAAACTCATAGCCTATAACCTATGTATGTATATGCACAAACATACATTCGTAGCATAGCTTACATGGGACAGACAATGGTAGCCTATATTTTCCCACTTTTTTATTGTTGTAAACTTTACAGAAGAAAACTATAAACAAAATGATAAACAAAACCCCCTAGCTTTCAAAATCCACAGAGGTTGCTCATTGGTAAGACATAACCAAAAACAGAAATACCAATAATTTCAGAATGTGCTCTGCGTCCAGTTATATACAAGACATTATCTTTGTCAAATGTGATAATCGGATATCTCCCAGGATTACCATTATAACGTAATAGTCGATTGCTTAAACGTCCGAACGATTGCGGAATAGATTCGCCGTAGATTCAGAAGTGATTCCTTATTTGAAGCATTCCTTATTCAGCAATTTTTTTATTTAATATATTCATATATTCACATTTAGTCTCGAAAGTAGGCCTGTATAGCATTAATCGTGAAAAGCGCTAAATACAAACGAATGATAGCCTATGCTTATTTTAAATCCCGTCTGTGCTTAAATTTGTGCCATAAAGAGACGAGCAAATTATCACAACGATTGAAGTGAAATGTGTGCGGTGGATAGTGCGGGCGAGGCACATCGAACCAATATTTCCCTCTAAAAGATTTATTTAGCTTCTGGAAAAAAAAAAAAAAAAAAGATGTTCTTTTGCCAAAGTCACCCGTGGTTACCAGATCTGCCGCCAGAGTTTTTAAAAGTCTAAACGCAACACTTCTACTGTACTTTGTTTAGCTATAGCATTCTTAAAAATTAGTCCACTTAATTCCGGACGCATTTTACTAATAGGCCGATTTCTACTTCGATCAGCTAACTTGTTTTGCCCGTGTCTGCCAGGAGATTAGACATGGAATCAGTTGGACATATGGTCGCAACACAGGATATAAAACAGTATATAATACAGTAGCTACAAGTATGCATGAACCAAGGCGCACATCTTTCAAACAGCCATCTTTTAACACTGGAAGAAAAGATGCAGCATTTACAATCCCTTTGACGCTTGAAGGGTAAGATATAGCGAGATCTGATCTGAACAACTGGGAACTCATGTGTATAGTCATGAGTTACATAGCGTGACACAAATATACCGGCAAATGTATCTTAGTGAGGTGATTACGCGTTTAGTTCACGACAGTGTTAAGACCTGCAGCAATTAAAGCGCAAGAGTTTGTGAAAAGCCTTCTTAAAATCCTCGTTGGACATGGTATAAATAATCGGATTGATTAAAGAGTTAAGATAACCAAGCCAAGTGAAGAAGTCAAACAATTCCGGGTGGAAAATACAAGATGTACAAATAGGCACCAACAAGGTGTAAATGAAGAAGGGCAGCCAGCACACGATATAAGCTCCCAGTATTATCCCCAAAGTTTTAGTCGCTTTTCGCTCTCTTGCAGCCGAGATTCTCTTTTTCTCCAAAAGTGCATCGGATACTGTTATTTTCACCTGGTTTGCGCTCACCGGCGAGCTGATTTCGCTGTAGGATGTTTCTTGTGTTCTGTAGTTCAGAGGCGTGGTGGATCCTGGCGAGTCTGTGATCAGGTGAGCCGAAGTTAGTCTTTTCCCAGTTTTTTTCGGCGACTGTTTTAAAATCCTTTTCCTCGCTTCAACGTAGATCCTGCCGTATAATGCGATGAGAAGCAGTGTCGGGATGTAGAATGCCCCGAAAGTCGAATAGATCGTGTAGAAGATGTGATCAGTGTTTACACTACAGCTGGTCACCTCATCCGCTTTCACCTGCCGCCAGAACAACGGAGGCAGCGATATACATATGGCGATGACCCACGCTGTAGCTACCATTCCAGCTGCGCGCGCCGGCGTGCGCTTTTTGGAATACTCAACCGGATCTGTTATAGCCCAGTAGCGATCCAAAGCAATAACGCACAAATGCAGAATCGAAGCTGTGCAACACGTTATGTCAGAAGACAGCCAGACGTCGCAGATAATTTGACCTAAAGACCAGGTGTGACTCACTGTGTACAAAACGCATATTGGCATAACCAGAATAGACACTAAAAGATCTGTTACAGCTAACGAAGCTATTAAGAAGTTCGCGGGAGTATGCAGTTTCCTTGACTGAGAAATAGTAGCTATGACAAAAGCATTGGACAATGTAGTTGCGAGAGTTATGATAGAGAGTATTACGGCTAAGCTTGTCTGGAAAACAAGGTTCGTCGATTTCCCCTCGGCTTTAGAAGAGTCAAACGCATCACTGTCGTTGGTAGAGGTATTCAAGAATTCTCCATAAATACCAGGTGTTGGTCTGAACTGACTGGAGTGCTCCATTCCTCCTGGTTAACTAGTCGAAGTTTAAAACGTAAAGTAGCATCTGCATTTCTGTCATCGATCGAGCCGTTTAAGAATACTTCTACACAGAGAGAGTGCACTGAAGCGGACGTTTCTTCCATATAAGACGACTCGGTCCGCACTGTTCTTTCTCGATGTAATTTCATCGCCATTGGGTTTCGGAGATACGTCATAGTTTATCGGGTGAAATAAAATAACATGAGTATGTAAAAAGCCCGCATTTGAACATTTTGTTACTTTGTTAGGTGGCTCTTTTTTCTCCATTTCATAGTTTAAGTCTCCATTCAGTCCCTTTCAGTGAAGTCAGATAATACGATATTCACCATGACTTTTGATGTCAAAAAATCCATCTCAGCTCAAATTACTTTCAGTTCAGCTTTATGAAAAAGCACACAGCCTAATTGAAGTTTCAGTTCCTGAAAAGGAATCCGCGTTGGTCCTCAGACAGGCTTCGTCCTTGTATCTTACTTTTTAAATGCGGTTATTCTGCTCTTGGAGATGTGGGGCTTGCCGGCGACCGCAATACTTTAAAAGTTGCACGGGCGTGATGCTTTATAAAGCACACACTGACGGGAATGATTGCAGCAGTTCTCTCCTCGCTGGACTGAGTGTTTATCCTCCGCCGGGTCATAGTGCCCTTGACTCTTAATGGTATTGCTACAGAGATAATCACTATGTTCGTATATCAAAGCATGGTTGCACGTAAAGGTGAGAAAATATAATATATGGGTGGCCTGAAACCTTTTCTCCTTTGACATCAAAGGGCTAAGCCCATGCTATATTTCAAAAGTAACTGCTTAAAACTATTTTTTCAAATGAAGGAGCAAGCCTTAGGCTATGGCAGTGGTTCCCAAACTCAGTCCTGGAGTACCCCAGTGTGCTGGTTTTTGTTCCAATCACAATTGATACAATCATAAAAAAATTACAAATGGAATTAAATGTGTTCAACTACCTAATTATGAGCCTAATAGTTAACCACAGTCTTTTATTTGTAACCTTTTCTTATGCAATTGTTTGCGAGATGGAATAAGCACAATATGAACATGGTAATTTTATTCTTTGTGCCATTGCAAAACTATTTCTCGCACAATGTGGTTCAAGGTAAATAATCCATTTAAAAATTAAAAGCAACCAATTAAGAAAGATTAATATTAATATTTGTTAATATTTGATGGCAATTTCGGTTGGAACAAAAACAGCATGCACAGGGGTACCCCAGGACTGTGTATGGAAACCATTGGCCTATGGGAAGACTTTTTCTTTGCTCTGTTACTCTGACAATATCTTTTAATAGGCTGGATTAACAGGGCAGATTAACTATTGAATAAGATTTTTAAAATCTTTTCCCTCCGGTGGGTTTCAACTATACTCAGTGAGCACATTATTCTGTATCTATTAGACCTATTTTTTTAGACTGATTAAGTCTTCTGCTGCTTCTTAGCCTGACCACTTAGACGTTTGACGCATTGTGTATTTCAGATATGCTCTTCTGCCTACCGCTGTAGTGTGGTTATTTGTGTTACTGTCACCTTCCTATCAGCTTTGGCCAGTCTTTGATCACCTTCTCCTCTGACCTCTCTCATTAACGACGCGTTTGCGCCCACAGAACTGCTGCTTACTGTATGTTTTTTGTCTTTCGCACTATTCTCTGCAAACTCTAGAGACTTTTGTGCGTGAAAAGTTTCTGAGATACTCAAACAAACATTCCACGGTCAAAGTCACTTAGATCACATTTCTTCCTCATTCAAAAAAAATGTTAAAAAAAGGTAACGTTAGCATACAAATAACACATAACCTAACCTGGCTAGCCTGAGCGATATGGTGGACAGCTCTGACTTAATGTACAACCTTACGTTTTGAACTAGAATTTATAGAGCAAGAATAGTGTGAGCGATTCTACTTTACATGTCTGAAGTAGTGTGCTTTAATGTCTGAAATGTTTTCTTACAAATAAAAAACACAATCAAGTCTTACAAATAAGAAATATATTTCCCCCAAAAATATTCACAATTATTGGCACCCCTGGTTTAATACTTTGTGCAAACGCCCCTGGCAAAGACGATTGCCGTGAGTCTTTTCCTATAATTTGTGATAAGGTTAGAGAACACATTTGGAGGGATTTTTGACCATTTGTCCATGCTTGAACCTTTCAGAATCACTGATATCCTTGGATAATCGTGAATAGGTGTTTGTTAACATTGTGCGCAAACACGGTCTTCTGAATACAGGGAAGTTATTTGTCGTTTTCTCTGAAAGTATTGCTCCAATTCACATAAATCAAAGTGTCTGGGATAGCCAATAATCATAAACCACATTCCCCAGGAGTAAAATTACTATTTAACAGACTTTCTGGCAGAAGCGGCCGTTTCTCTGTCTTCCTTGCCCCTAGATCCCGCCCCGATACAAAATGTCTGTGGCATAGTACGTTAGAGGAAAACCAACACCTGCACCCCATAGTCGGGGAAAAGAACAGGACCGGTGTTCAATGTGTTTAATGGCTACAAAATTTATATATATTCTAGGGCTGCAACTAACGATTATTTTGTTATCGATTAATCTGTTGTTTATTTTTGTCGACTAGTCGATTAATGTAACTGATTAATTTGCTGGCGGCGGCACGGATGGTGCAGTGGGTAGCACTGCCGCCTCACAGCAAGGAGGTCCTGGGTTCGAATCCCCGTCGGCCGGGGCCTCTCTGTGCGGAGTTTGCATGTTCTCTGCGTGGGTTTCCTCCGGGTACTCCGGTTTCCTCCCACAGTCCAAAGACATGCATGTTAGGCTGATTGGAGAGTCTAAATTGCCCGTAGGTATGAGTGTATGAGTGTATGAGTGTATGAGTGAATGGTGTGTGTGCCCTGTGATGGACTGGCGACCCGTCCAGGGTGTATTCCTGCCTTTCGCCCAATGTATGCTGGGATAGGCTCCAGCCCCCCTGCGACCCTGTTCAGGATAAGCGGGTTCAGATAATGGATGGATTAATTTGCTGGGGGGGGGGCATGGATTCATGTATTGACATGTCAATGTCAATGTATACATTTTTCAGTTTTTCTCCCAATTTGGTAGCCAGTTGTACACTATCTAATCCAATTAGTGTTAGCTGGTTGGGACACCACCCACACCCCGTCCCTCGGCGGAATGAAGGGATCTGGCGATCTGAGAACAACACTCCTTCTTCAAGCCATCTTGTCTCATGCTCGGTGATCCGCTAACCCTGCCAAGTCCATCCCTCTGGAGCAGCGAGCCAATTATGCTGCTCTACGTGAGCCGGCCAAACTTGGCTTTTGGCATTTCTGTGTAACTGCAGCGAACTGCCACTGCAAGTCCATCGCATCTTACCCTGTTGCGCTAACATAGCTCTGTAATTAACATGTTTGTGAAGTGCGAGACTACTATTCTTAGATCACTCTCAAACACCACTGGCTGAAGACCCAGAGTAGACCATCTACTGTGCTCTTAGTAAAGAGCTCAAATCATCTACACAGATGTGTTTTTTACTAGGAGAAAGAAAGTGTGAGAAAAAAGTAACAGTGCCAGAATTAGTTTGCAGTTGCACAATTTTACACTTATAAATTCGATTTTATGTAAAGATTTGTACTTATTGATAAGACTATATTAATAATATTGATCACAAGCCATTAAGTTTATTTATGCACATAAATGCTGTGTAGGGTGGATGCCGACTATAGTATCCTAGTAGGGCGAGCCACCTACATTACATTACATTATTACATTATTGGCATTTGGCAGATGCTCTTATCCAGAGCGACGTACAGTTGAGTTTTAGACTAAGGAGACAATCCTCCCCTGGAACAATGCAGGGTTAAGGGCCTTGCTCAAGGGCCCAATGGCTGTGCAGATCTTATTGTGGCTACACCGGGATTAGAACCACCAACCTTGCGTGTCCCAGACATGTCTGGTTTTCTGTTTACCTTCATTAGTCATTGCACTCGTCTTCCCCTGTGAGGTCTGTGTCTTTATGTAGTTCTGAGCCAAAACGACTTCCTTGTCTGCATGAATCACTATTCGGGTGTTTTCTGAATTTTCCGGTTTTCCTTCTCAGTCTCGCTTTTCTTACTTCCTGCTTTCTCTCCATTCATGTTTGTAGATAGCACTAATCTAGTAATATTGACTAACATAGATGTAATTTGTAATTTGTAATTTGTCAGTCTAACTAACAATCACTAGTTTTGCGTAATTATTGTTTAATCACGTAAACTAATAGATTACCATTATCCCTATTTCTGCACTGCTCTGTAGCTCCCTGTTCTATCTCTAAATTGCCTGCCTTAATTCAGTGAAGTGTTCGCACCTGCTCTCCACTATCACTACGTTCCTTAAGTGTGTGCAATTGTCTACTCCCTAATCCGGAGCTCTTTGCTTTACATGTGTGTCTACGTAAATCCAGTTCTGTGTTTTCATGCATCCCTTGTTATTGTATGATTGCCCTTTCATGTGTCTCACCTGATGTCTATTTGTTAGATCATCCTCACTCCCATGCCCCGCCTAGTTTGTCTTATCCTTATGTATTTAAACCCCCAGTCTGAGTGTTCACAGTTGTCAGAACGTTGATCAATATTTCAGTGCCGATTGTTAGTAAGCCTGTAATACTTGAGATTCCCGCAACACCCTTTGCCTGGTTACGAGTTTGCCTTGCCCCTTCTGTTTTGTTTGCCGTGATTTTTGGTTTTTGATCTCCGCTTTGTTTTCGACACTTCTTATGCCTAATCCCTTTGATTTTCTGCTCTCTTGGATTTTTGACCTTTGGACTGTTTTAGGACGACTCTCCTGCAACTCGATTTGGCACTGTGTTTTCTGATTACCTGGCTTTTGATTTTGGACTGAAATAAAGCAACGTTTTTGGGATTCTGTGGTCTGCATTTGGGTTTCTGGCCCCGAACATTACACTACCATTACGAATCTATAGTTGAATCTATAGTATACAATGTACATGTTTGTCTGTTCGATACATGTTAGTCTGTCATCAAATTCGTATTGTTTCTTTTATGTTTCTATCGCTTGCAGACTGACTGCTGTATTTAAGAGGTAAACACCTACTCAGCTTTTGCCTGGTTCAAACAAAAGAGTATTAGGCAGGGCTTTTTACATGGCATATCCAGCCAGGACACTTTTTAGTGCAGTGATGTACCCCATGGTTCAGGATTGTATCAGGATTGTATTGGTGCTGGCTGTTGCAAGAAGCCCCACAGGGCAGAACATAATTGCTGCCCTGTGTCACCACAGAAATAAGGGCTTCATTCAAGCATTGCGCTGTGGGACTGCTGGCCACAGTTCGAATCGGAGAGCTCCTTTCAACCACCACACCCGGAAGGTTTAGTTGTATTTACAAAAGACAGAATCATATTCACAGGGATAATGTCTACACTCAAAAAAGGGCTTTAAAGCTTCTATTTGGTTAATAACATTTTTTTGGCATGAAGAGAATATGACATGTTCTGGCATAAAGCCATCTTCAGTAAATGTTTAAGGCTTGTGTGTGGGTGTGACCTACAATTAGTCTACAGTTTTCACCTACATGACACATTATGAATGTAGTTAGATTAGTTAACATTCATGATTGTACAATTCTTGTAAGAACCATTAATATAAAGACATTTGCACAAAATATCCACGGAATAAGTTGCAATCAGTTAACTGGTTCAGTCCTGAATCTTAAACAACACAAAACAAGAGAGGTTGTTAGCCGTGCATAAAAAGACGCACATTTTCAAATATTAATAAAATAAATTATGTGTATTACACTGTACATGCAAAGACAGTTGAAACAAATAACTAGTAAATATTGGTTGGCTTCTGCAAAAAAGCCAGTCCATATTGATGCATCACTGGACATCAGATTTGATTAAGTTTAGATTTTAGTTCAGTTTCCTTTCCTCTGGAAATGCCTATTTGGCCTCACCCTGAGGAAACATACATTTTCATTATGAAAATGCATTTATTTTTATTGCATCAAAGTATAAAATCCAAACAACTAAGCAGCAGCATATTGGAGGCAAGATCTAAGATCTAAAATGGTTTTGCTTTTTTCCATGGAGATCAGAGTCTATTTCCTTGGTCGTCACACAGTATGCACTAAATAAGCATGAAATAAGTAATACACTTTGTGGACACTTATGTATTAGGCATATTACTTAAAATAACTAAAATTGAAGATTGAAATGTCCAGTAGACATTGTCATATACAGTAATTTAGGGAACTGGCATAGAATGGGGCCTCAAAGAATATTCAGGATTATGTTCTGAACTGTGGGGAATTTTGTTGTAGCTTCTTCAAAATGTCAAATGGTCAAAAATATATAAGACAAAATTGATTGATATATAAAATTTAAACCACCAGTTAGGAGGTCATCATTTGAATGACTCAACTGTAAGTTTTTTATGTTTCACATATATTTTGTAAACCTCTTTACCTGTGTAACATACAGTATAATGAAGTTACAGAAGAAAGATTGAAAAGCTTTCCCTTTTCCTTCCAAACTGGTTGCGACATTCAGATAATTTATTTATGTTAATTTGAGTGAGCCACTTAGACTCCATTGACTAAATGAGCTCGGTGATTTCCTTACAACGCAAGAGGGAAAAGCGCAGAAGAGAATGCTGCTCGCTCAGACATGGAGTTTGTCGTCGGGATATTAATTGTGCCTTATTGGGCCGTCAGCACAAACTTGTGCCGTCGGCGAGCACCTGGAACTGCACAGCACAAATGAGGTGTTTTCTCAAACCTGATGCCATTTTCCCCACATTACCGCCATTTCATGAGGTAGCTGATGATGCATAAGAAGCAAATTTCAGCCTCTGACACCTGGGGGCACACAGGAAACAAAGGATCCAATAAGTGATGAAAAAGTTTTTACAAAGCAGAAGGGGTTGGGAACTGTCTGGTCCTTACCACAAAATAATTAAACATACAGTCCCTCCATAATGTTTGGGACATTTATTTATTTGCTTCTGTACTCCGCAATTTGAGATATGATCCCATATCACCCTGAACAGGAAACCAATCGAGAAGAAGTTAAATGCCTCGCAGGGGGTGAGAACAACAATGTTCATGAGCCAGCTGCTGTCCGTGGACCTTAAATTCTCACAGTGTTTTGGGGAAATGTCAACACAGCCCACTTTGCTCTGGCATCACCCATCCCAATGTGACAGATTGCAACATTAACCTGAAAATGCACAACGTTTTGAATACCCCTGTAAGATATGTATGTGTAGATTATGGCCTTCGGTAGAGGAACAGGGTATTACATTGTTTCTATGAATGCTGCTGTCCTAACATCAAAGTCTGAAATATAGGCCTGCGATCTATGGGCCCTACCTCCAGCAGAGTTGTCATTAGAGGCTGTGAGGTTCTGTGTTTTTCAGTTTTTTGTCTTAGCATTTTCGTTCTTTGTTACCCTCTGTGCTCACCGTAGTCTGTCTGTCTGTTCTCTCACTTCATTCATTCATTTCACCTGTGCCCCATTTAGAGTCTCCACCTCCAACACCATGTATGTACTTCCTTCCTATCTTCACCCAGCTGTTTCTCATTATCTGTTCCTCAACACTTAACCTGTGTATCGTTTAGTTCATTTGTGTATTTAAACCTGTCCTTTTCAGTTTCTTCTTGCTAGTTCGTCTTATCTGTTATTCTGTTCCCTACCCCAGTTCTAGCTGCCTCTACCTCGAGCCTGTGCCCTGTTATATGCTGTCTGCTTTGCTCTGTTTTTGGATTTTTCTGGTTTGATCTCTGCCTGGTTTTTTAACTCTGCCTGTTTCCTGACTTAGCTCTGCCTGTCCTTCGTGTACCTGTCTGTTCCGACCATTGCCTGTTTTTTGACTACGGATCTGCCCCTTGCCATTAAAGCCTGCCTTATTCATGTTATCGCGATAGGTTCATCTGTCCCGAAACCTGACAGAGACACCAGCATACATTGGTATTTATGGGGTGTCAAGGGCCTGCCAGGAGTGTCTTTCCATGCTTCGAGTTTAATGCAAGCCGTAACATTCAACATACTGTACCGTAAAATGTAAGCCTGAACATGTAATAACATACAAGTCAATATTGATAATGATCGTTGAAATTGTTGAAATCTACACTACTGTTAGAAGCAGTTCCAGATTCAAGTGGAAACCAACACGGTGCGATTTGGTTTTATAATATGGAATATGTAGGTAGAAATTGCGACTGCCTAGCTTTAACAATTATTTGTCTACAAATATGACCTCTGTTGTGGGAAGCAGAAGTATGTTATAAATACAGGAAAAAGAAACCAGCCCGGGTCCATTTGTGCATTCTAGAGTTATTGTCTTATATCGTCTTATTGAACAATCTTGCCCAACTGAGACGATGTCTGAAATAATTGCTCCGCGCACTGTGATCTGTATCTATAGGTAAAAAAGCAGGAAATTATACATTTTCTGATATGCTTATAATGTGAGGACAGCTAGTGTAGAGAGAAGCTGAAAAAGAAAGACAGGGGCATGGAGCAAGATAATCTAGAGGGTGCAGGAGTGAACATATGCTCATTTACTGACTATCATCTACACAGCAGTTTTTATATGTGATGATCAATCAAAAAAAATCTAAATATAGAATTGTGTCAATATGCTGTGGAAAAATGATCTTCAATAATTTCAAGATCCTGCATCTGTGGCAACAAGGCAATAATGTGGATGACTGGTATTAACCCAGTAATTACTCTTTTTTTACACAAATTTGGCAAAAGTGTGCAAAGACACAGATTGCCAGTGCATCAGAGACATGCCTTAGCATAAATTTGTAATATTCTCAAGGTCACAATCCTGCATACTATGCCTTCAAGAGAACAAGCCAGTCATCTACACTTAACCCTTCATGCTCAGTACTAACCATGATATTTTGATATCCATTCAAGGTAAGTCTTTTTTTAAAGATATTTTTTAGGCCTTTTTCAGCTTTATTGGACAGTATAGTATAGAGAGACAGGAAGAATGGGAGTGAGAGAAAGGGAAAGACATGCAACAAATGTGTGACGGTCGGATTCGAACCGCCGACGTCGCGGCTCGCAATGAGCATGCAGTCAGTGCTCTACAGGCTGCGCTACTGAGACACCCCCCTCAAGGTAAGTCTAATGGCAAACTATTACTTTTTGTAGGTTGCGTGTTATAACACACATTTAAGTAATTAAACACATAGCTGAAAAGCTTAACAATGTGTGCTTTCATACTTCTCAATTGAAGGTTGGGACAGTCACTCTGATGCAAAGCCTGGGATTAGCCTTAATTGCTTTAACATCTGGTGCATTTGTTCTTGAATGATGGGCTTTGAAAGACCTTGAACAATCCAACATCATAAGGGTACTAATAATGTCACCAGTCACCAAGAGCATTTAGAAATTCAGCAATCATAGGGTATTGCAGGCCACATAAAATTGTCAATGTTATTTTACTAGTTTGTTTGTTTTGGGGGGAAGATTTTGCTTAGAAACAGACCTGAAAAATATTAAAGTGTGGCATATTGTAGGTGCGACAGTTGCTGAAACAAAGAGTAGATCCTGTGGAAGAAGAACCAGATGAAGAGTTGCAAGGCATGGGATGCTCCAGTCACATATAGATTAGCCATTGTTAGTTTTTTTGTGTTTATTGTGTGAATCTGTTAGAGTTCAGGGGCATGTGTGGCGTGTTATTGACATATGTGTTGTCCAGGGGATGATCCAATCTTAAACTCTTGCTCTGCCAGGTTTGGAACTTTGGATCTGGCCCTCTGTAGGATACTAATATTACTGCAGGGAAAATTTCTGGCAGCCAAATTCTTGGAGGGCGTTGTTCTAAATGCCTTAATACCCAAGCAATTAAGCAGTCACAGTAACTAATGACTATCTAAATTGCAGCAATTAAACCAGTCCTCCATATCCTGGAAATATGTAATTTTGTCAAGCCACTTGATCAGGTGGCAGGAAGAAGGATGGCCACATCTAAAGATGAGTTATACACTCACTGAGCACTTTATTAGGAACACTATACTATGTTGACATGATTGTATCATGCAATTCCTGATGCTGCAAATCTCCTGTTCTACCACATCCCAAAGGTGTCATTGGGCCTCATCTATCAAATGTAATTCAAACAAAATCCTTCAGAAATGCATTTACACAAATAATGTGGGATTTATCAAAGTTTGCAGTTTTTGTCAGATGTCAGTTTTTTAGCACTTCACGACTGGTCTCAGCTGTGCGTTTGGTGCACGGAAATGAAAGTGCGAAGTTGTAAAGTTTATTTGTGCTTATATTATTCCATTCATTCATATTTTATTTTTACTTAGAGTGGAAAAATGATGTGTCCAGGTTTAAATGCAACAGGATTCAACATTAAAATGGGCGACGTTTCATTCCGGTAACCTCGATTAATTCATGTTTAAGTAGATCTTAATCCAAAAAACATATGTTGGGCGTACAAGTCATAGCTTAGACCTTCGTTTCTATGGCTATCGCTCTTTAAATTACATTTACATTCATTACTTTATTAGAACATTTGGAGAATGTCGTAACCGACATCTTCAAAGACCGAGGCGACTGTGAGACTGGTGGGATGGCCTGTAGCGTAGTGGTTAAGGTACATGACTGGGACACACAAGGTTGGTGGTTCAATCCCTGATGTATCCACAATAAGATCCGCACAGCCGTTGGGCCCTTGAGCAAGGCCCTTAACCCTGCATTTCTCCAGGGAGGATTGTCGCCTGCTTAAGTCTATTCAACTGTAAGTTGCTTTGGATAAAAGCCTCAGCCAACTGACCTGTAATGTGATGACTCACGAGTCGGTTCTGACTATAGACCGTATAAAAATGGTTCCGACTGCCCAGACACCTCCTATCTTCCCAGGCATTAGTCTTCCCCGACCATGACAGTCCACTGCTTGCCCCCATTTTACTCTGCGGTGTGTAGCTATACAGAACCTAGGTGCCGCACCACATTTTACACCGTTCGTTTTTATTCCAGTCCTATGTGGCGCATATGTAACTAATTAGCCTATATAAACGAAAGTAGGATAATTAGCAACAAACTGTGTTTACATGTGTGGCACATTAGTCTGGCACAGAACAAACAGCTTTTCCTAGTACATTTTTTTCAACAGATTAAACAAGGAATAATAACGGCAAGTTCGAGTTTACAACAAACATCATGGCATAGAAACGGCATGGCATGTGGCTGGTGCGCTTCATTTGTTTGCAAGTTTTCTTTTTTTTTGGCTATATCACCCCAGACTTCAGGCTTCGATTTTTCGGCTATCTCTTAACAAAGCTGTGTCAATTTATGCTAATCACATATATTGTGAGCGAGCTTTTGATGTATCATTACATGATTAAGTATTTATCAACATGCACACGTGTCTATGCGTGTTTGATAAATCCAGCGGACTTTGTTAGTTCAATTCCGATCACACATACACACATTTGCACACAGATTTCCGAAAACGTTGATAAATGAGTCATGTTCATGAAACCAGTTTGAGACGACGTTTGCTTTGTGACTGGGTCATGCTGGAGGCAGCCATTAGAAGATTGGTACATTGTGGCAATGAAGGGATGCACATGGTCAGCAACAATACTCAATTAGGCTGTGGCATTCAAGTATGATGTGTTGTGCATTCTGAGATGCTTTTCTGCTTACCGCAATTGTACAGAGTGGTTATCGGAGCCTTTCTGTCAGCTCAAACCAGTCTGGCAATTATCTTTTGACCTTTCTCATGAACAAGGCAGAACTGCAGACGGAAATGCAGAAATACTGAAATACTGAAACCAGCCTGTCACTGAGAACATTTTTTTACCCATTCTGAAGGTTTATATGAACATTAACTGAAGCGCCTGACCTGCATCTACATGATTTTATGCATTGCACTGCTGTGACACGTGTGGCTGATCACATGAATAAGTAGGTGTACAGGTTCCTAATGTTCCTAACAAAGTGCTCAGTGAGTGTAGTTTTCCATGTAGCGCATAGAAAAGAACAAAATGTGCTATACACTCCTTATTGGTGTATGGCTGGCATAAGTGAATACCTTTCTTCTAGTCATTAGCTGTGGTGTAATTCATGGTTTTTCTATGGCGGTCAGTTCAGAAAATGAATTCCAGATTTTTTCACAGATCTGGAAGAATGGCTCCCCATTGTTAACTGGCAGTCTGGTACCATCATTTGCACACCAGACAAATGGCATACGATTGCGGTTTGTGAAAGCCTAAGTATTACAGTACCCAGCCATTCAAGGATTTTTTATTATTATTATTATTATTATTATTATTATTATTATTTTGGTTATTGCATCTCTGCCTTTTGAATTGGGTAGTTTATCTTACTGTGCTGGGGAAAAAAACAAGTGAGCTTTGATATTGCTTTACCACATGTATACTTTACCTTGATATGATATTTGTATATATAGTTTTTTGATCAAACAAGTACCTTAAAGCAATTTTGCACAGAATATGTATTTATCTATATGGTTTCACACACACAACTAAATCTCGAAGTATCACAAAATTGAACCATTCTGCTGCATTGAATGCAATGTTTTCCCTGTGGAAATAAGGCTTCAATTTATATTAATTGTTCCACTGCTTCACTATGAATAGATTACAAATATGTGCTATTTGCTATCACTTAATGTTTCGCATTAAATATCCATCTGATTTTTGAGATGGTGATAATTTTTGAGAACTTACTTTTATGCAACAGATTTCCGCTAGTTTGCTGTGCTAAAGTGCTGCCAGTTTTTCTTACTGTGCCAAGACTAGTTAATCTGAGCGGGAAGTTAATGTATGCATTTATATAGCACTCTTTGTTAGCTACATATAACACTGGAAATTGAATTTTGATCCTTAACCTGATATCAAAATGTTTACACCCAATTAAATAACAGCACACACTTATTCACAGTAATCTGAACTGTGTAAAACCGGGGCAGAGAGGGCTGCGCTCCTACATTGGAGAGCAGAGTCTGTCAGTCTGACAGAGTTTCCTGTTGACTCCCACCTTCCAGGAGGCCTTGGGCTTAAAAGAGCAAAGACAGCAGCAGCTACAGGCATGCACAGCTGACAGTTTCCTTCATGTGGCCTGTGCATTGGTGATAGTAAACCTTGATGGAGACATTTTGTACTGTATGTTTCTACCACAACTAACCTTTGTATCAAGCAGGGACAGCAATTGGGGTGGCCAGCACCACACAAAGGCATATTTCCCAGCAATCTTTGCAAATCCAAAAAGAAGATAATTCTAGGCTTACTGCCAAAGCAAGTACCACAAATCATTAAATTAGTAATGTTTGCAAAACATTATCTACTTAAGTCTGACATGCTTGGAGGATTTTATGAAGTTTAAGAGTGAGTAATCGTGAAGCTGATGTGTTTGTTGACCTGACCATTTATAAATATGCCATACACAAATAATGTATTTAGTTATTTGCATTGCTTGCTCCATACAGTGGGATGCAAAAAAATTATGTTATAATGAATCTGTATGTGAACGAAAGCAAACCTGAACTCTAAATTGTTAAGCTAAAAGAGTTAAGCATGAAACCGTTCGGCAAATTTTAAAGCAAGATTTCTTTTGAATTGCTGTTTGTAAATGAAAGGAAAAGGGCCCTGTGCAAATTTTGGGAACCATTTTGGATTATTCTTTGTTATTTTAAAAAAAGATGATTACTAAAGCCCAGACCCATGTGATTTACACGTTTGGACTTCAATTAATTAAGTGAGTATAATTTTTATTCTGAAATAACTGCATGCCTTCTGAAGTATCCAACTGAAGTGGCGGTTCTGTCTGGTGTTAACAACCATAGGTTCCTCTAAACCAGGGGTCAGCAACCCAGGTCCTTGAGAGCCACAGGGTGTGCTGGCTTTCGTTGTTACTTGGCATTAATTGATCAATGAAAGCCGTTGATTACACAGTTAACTCACCTCACCTGGTTTCTTGGGTGTGAATCGGTTGCTTATTTTAAGGTGGAGACGAAAGCCAGCACACCCTGCGGCTCTCCAGGACCAGAGTTGCCGACCCCTGCTCTAAACAGTTGTCCAAGGATTTCAGAATGAAGATGGTTCATTTCAACCAAGAAGAAGAAGGCTACAAAACCTCTCTCAATGTTTTAAACTACCTATTTCCACTGTCAGAAACATTATTTGAAAATGGAAGATAAATGGAACAGTTGAAGTCAAGAACAGTTGTTGTCTGGTGAAGAGCTGCAAAAAAGCTCTTCACAGGACAACACCACCAAAGGTATGTTTGGAGAAAAAAGGGTGAAGCCTTTGTAGAGAATAACACCTTGCTAACTGTGAAGCATGGAGGTTGATCCATTATGCTTTGGGGTTGTGTGGCAGCTGGGTGCACAGGAAATATTGTGCGAGTGGAAGAATGGATTCTACCAAATATCAAGAAATTCTACAGGATAATGTTCAAAGGTCAGTCCAGATATTGAAATTAAAGAGAGGATGGGTATTCCAGCAAGACAATTATCCAAAGCAAACCTCAAAATCAACCAAGTACTTCCAGAAAAGACGGATGAAGGTTTTGGAATGGCCACCACTGTCCCCACGCATGAATATTATTGAAAATCTGGGGAGAGATTTCAAACATGCCGTGCATGCAAGGAGGCTGAAGAATATTTCTGAGCAAAAGGTGCTGCCAGGAAGAATGGGGAAAAATTCCAAAAGCGAGAATTGAAAGGCCCTTAGCTGGCTACAGGAAGCGTTTACAAGCTGTTATAGTTGCCAGTACTAACTGACAAGGTTCCCAAACTTTTGCATAGGGCCTTTTTATTTTATTTTGAAACTGTAAACATTTTTAAGAAAAAGTAATCTTGCTTTAAAATGATTAAGAAATGTGTCATTTCAATACATTTATTTCATTCATTTGACCTTTTTCTCCTAATTGGGTTGCCAATTGAACCCTATTGATACCAATTACCCATGTTATCTAGGATATACCTCATACATACAACAAACTGCAACAGCAAGGTTTGCTGCATCTTAGCCTGTTGCGCCACCGCAGCTCTGTTGAAATGTGTCATGTTTAACGTTGTACAAGAAGGTTTGCTTCTGTTCACTTAGACATTAATGGTAAAAGGCTTTTTTCTACCAGGGGTGCCCACATTTTTGCACACTACTGTATGTATTTGATTGTCACTGTGGAGACAATAATAATTTATTGGTAGGGCCGTTGTTCGCAATATTCATTCTCTGATTGGGTGGGCAAGACGGCAAAACAGCTATGCATTGAGCATGATTCCTATCACTTCTTTTCACTTGAGTAGCAGTTTCCTCAATTGATGCTGACCATTCTGTTCAGAAACCCTGCTCTCTCACCCTTGAGCCAAAGGGTTGACCAGTTGAACTTTCTGGCCATATAAATTAATCCAAAATTATTGTATGTATATTACCTTAAGCAAGCAGAAAGATAAATGATAATATAATTTTCTGCACGACCACCTCCAAACCTTGGGTGGAAAAGGGTGTCAAATAATTGACCCTGAATTATATCATGGCAGGAATTTGAAATAATATATTTATTATGAAAGATCATCCATTCTGGGGGCTTCTATGTCTCTCAGTTGGGTAGTTCCCAGTGTAGTTTATTGCCTGTATAACAAAGGCAACATTTTGACCACATAGGACATGATGTTGGAAGGTGACCTCCCTGTTTGAAACTTTGTCTTTGCTGTGTAGCAGAGAAACTTTCACTCGGGAGCATTAAACTGTGAATAAGAACACTGAATCTGTGAATCTGCTTGTGTATTGTGCATTTGCATTTCACATTGTGACTGAGGCCACTGCCTCAGTAGGACCCGTAAATTCTGGGTCTTGCCTCTGAACTCTTCGAGCTCATGGTTACCTCACCCCACTACCAGTCTGTACCTTATTATTAATAATTTTCCTTTTTACTTATTTTAATGCGCAAGTTTTATTTTGAAAATCTTTTAAACCTTTAATTACTTTATTTTTTTTAAGGTGCACCTGACCTAATCAGAATTGTCTAAAAGACAATTTGTCTCCAATGTCGACACTTTCACACATGCGCGCACACACACAGACCTGCTACACAACGCCTCTATCACACTGGCCTGTTTTCAGCTTGCACTCTCACGGACAAGAAAACATACCATATTACACAACAAGGTAATTTACTTTTTTTTTTTATATACGTATTTACTCATTAAGACCAATCAATTCTAATAGCTAACTATAAACTATTACTTCTATCAGCGCTTGGGACCCAGTCTCAGAGTGTTAGTATTACTACTAATCACTCTCTAACACTCTCAGCGCTTGGGACCCGGTCCCTAGAGTGTTAGTGAGAGCATACTGGCTCTCGTGTTTGAATCACTCCCTGAGTGATGGGCCCGTCAGCCCCAAGTCAAACAAGGTATCTTTTAGTGATTTACTATGGCCTCACTCTTTTTTTTAGGATCGCGTATTGGTTACCCCACACTCAGAACTGGACCGGATACCATCATCCTTCCCCATAGGCGATTGCTTACAATCCCTTCGTGAGGTGGGTTTTTCGGTTCAAGGGACTCTAACCCCTGGCAGTGTACACTGTCTGTCCGCGTCACAGACTCCGAGACTGTTCTATATAGGGAAGAACCACATTAGCGATCCCATCCTCGTCGCCAAACTGCTAAGGAAAAAATGCCCTTTTTAACATTTCACAGGTGAGCATCGTCCGATGAAACAGATCCCAGTAAAAACAACGATAACTATACTTGAGTTTAACTTTCGTATTTATTTGCAAAGAAATTACAGAAAGTGAGAAAGCTTACCAGCTTTCTGATTTTAAACAGACATAGTAAGACTCTAATACACATTTTTCCAGAAGGGGGGGCTTTACCAAAACAAAAAGACATGAAACTGGCCACAAACATTTATCAGTATTTTATCTTCTGAATACCCCTTGTTGACCTTGCTGTAAGATCAGAATGTGCTAGCTGAGAAGCAGAGACATTAAGGTCAAAGGCTGTTCTGTCTGTCTGTCGGGAAAGAGACAGAGAAAGACTCCTCGTAAGCACTTAATTCAGAAAGTGGTCTAATAGTAATAAGGATTATCACTGAAAGGTTATTTGTAATCACGTGATTGTCTTTCTGTTAACACACATTGTCAATTAAGAATCAATTAAGAAAATTACCCTTACATGACCCACTCTATCATAATCAGCCGGAAGTCACAACGGGCAATTTAACATAAATCGATGTTCATGTAAAAATTTTTCATTTTTGGCTGTTTTAGGCTTTCATCTTAATTTTCTAGAACGATATCTTGGCTTTCATAATATGCATGGCTTAATGCCAAATTCAGAGGAAAAATATAGTTTTTGAGCTTTTAAATTCAAGATGTGAAAGTGAAAGTAATACCGGAGTTGTGCATTCTTTGGAGGCTAGCTAGCTTGTCACCAGTTACAAACAACCATATCAACTGCATTGCTTTGATGGTCTTTATGTTTTAATGTCAAGAGTAAATGTTCAGAGCAAAACTATAGTTTAAAATGGTTTATACACAGAACACAGAGTCCAAAGCCAGGCAGAAGTAAAAAAAAGAGAAAGAGAACAGGGACATGAGACACAAAATGCAGAGGAATTGTATTAAGAATGGGAGTGAAAATATAGAAAACACAATGGTAAAAGGGCACGTACATGACACATTCCTATTTTTGATGGTAGGAAATTATGACTTATTTCTGCTTAATGTTTACCCTTTTTGCATCGGTGATAATGAGTGTGATAATGACTTGCTAAAGCATAATTGCATATTTCATAATTGTTCAGTACATAACTCCAAGATTCATATCTTAGAGGTGCTGCTGCATTGGAAACAGATTCCCTAACCAAGTGTTCCTGTTGGATTTATGTACCATGCACGCTAAGGGTCCAATAAAATACCACAGTATGTGAGCAATAATCAAGGCTGAACAGCTCACAATTTAATTGTAATGTATGTAACCTGTCAGGTACGGGGGACAGATGAACCAAGCACAGACTCAGGGGTAAAGAAACTGGCAGGTTTAATTGTGAACTGCACGGAATTGATGGACTAGTTTAATTACAGACTTCAAATAACTACACTGTGAACATGAAGTTGGTGTTCCAGATTACACTGAATTATGAAGTGGCTTCAATTTATAATTTAAAATCCAGCAAAAACTGTTCTCTTTAGGTATGTATCCCACAATCTAAAATACAGTGGGCTCCAGAATTATTGGCAACCTAAATAAAAATGGAGAAAAACGGCTCTCATATACAGCCTGAGGAGATCTGCCGGACAGCAACAGATTTTTATTTTTTCCACATTAATTACTGTGAGCGATCTGAAATACTTCTGGTTCTGACAGTAGGAGTAGTTAATGTAGGCTTCAAATAGTTATGGTGACTAGTAAACAATATGTCTACATCTGCTGAAAAAAACAGCTGAAGGTTTTGAAACAGCTGTTAGCTGGTTGACCTGTTAGACCAGCTCCAGACTCCATGGTTTGACCAGCTCAAGCTATGTTTTGAAACAGCTGGGTAGCTGGTATCTCAAGCTAGTCATTTTACACCAGGGACAACGAATATCAGCTAGCAAATTTGTATAACAAACATTTGTTTACTTTAACGTTATGTTAAGGTACAATAGGTGTGATTTTTGTGTTCGAACATTGTTACAAGGCCATTGTATATCCCTTCTTATCATTGAAAACTGACATGTTGACTCACCCTCTGCCTGTGTTTATAGTCGGGTTTAAATTCGAGTTTCAAAGTGTGCATTTGTCAGGCCGTCACGCTGTATCAAAACATTGTACAGCTGTACAACAATTCAAGGTCATTGGTTGAAAATTGGTTCTAACTGCCACAGCCAATGGTGTGGGGGCTTATTCTGATTGTTTGTCCAAATTGCACTCACTGAAACTCTGTATAGTATTGCTTATTATCCAAGCGAAGACTACATATCTAGTTGTAAAACAATACCAATTTGTTATCGGTAGCAACAAGAAAATTAGCTATAGTTAGCGAATTTACAAATATCCACTTACAATAAAATATAGGCAACAGTAGAGATTGCGCAAGCATTGTGCTTCAGGTGGATATTTGTAAATTCAGGATGCTAACTAGTAATAGCTTGTTACTGAGAGTGAACTGGTATTGTTTTCCAAGTAGATAAGCAATAGTTTCCAGAGTTTCAGTGATCGCTTGTCTGGAGTCCAATTTGGGCAGCTACACGTTCCTTTTATCTCTTTATGCGCTCAATAATCCGTGTTTAGCTAAACCTTCCCTCAAACTGTAAGTTAACGTTCAAAGTTACCTATCATATCTTAGTTATCTAGCCCGCTAGTTACATAGCCAAATAACTTGCTTGCTCATAATGTAGGTGGATAGCTAAAGTGAAAACTTAAAAATAAAAATGTTCTTACTAGAGCACTACAAAGAAGATGGCAGGCTTTGCTGCGTTTGTCACGGTCAGCTTTCCAAAACAGAGAACGAGAACACTGAACTGTATAATACTACTTTATATTACGCGTTATATTCATAGAATGTGGGAAGCATAAACAGTGTTGTGGTTTGAGGTTGTTTCTTGTTGCAATTCCTCTCTTGACCATTATGAGTCAGAAATGACCTATTATACCTTTAATGATTTACTATTTATGTATTATATTTTATATTTACTGATGAGCTAACATTAACAATATCCAAGTCTCTATAACACTAGGTACTAGGTACACCCGGCGCCACACTTTTACAATGTAACGTATAGGTTAACTAAAAAAAGCTTAATATGACTTTCAGGAAGAGAGGGTCGGTTAACCCATAACCAGTACTAACATTACCTCTCTGTTGTGGCATGTAATGCAATTGTTAACAAACAGAGTTGTTCACTGACAGAGAGCATTTTTTAATTAAAACTGTCCAAACGTACAAGGCTTTGCTAACTTATTGCTGGTGCTAGCTTGGCTGTGTAGGGCATTTTACATAAGTGTGCCTCTCTTTAGACCCCCACAAGGAGACAGACTGTGTTTACCATGTTGACACAGGGTCAGCAAAGCTTGATGAAAAGACAGTACTCGTCAATACAGGACTATTGCTCCCATCATTATGCTGCCTCTACGCAATTCTGCCACCTCAGTGGAAAGTTCCCAGAACTGTTGAGGAGAAATAGAACTGTATAGATCATGGGTTTTCCACCTACAGTGTTTAGTGTCTTTAGATAGCTTGTGTTGCGGGAAATAGTTTGGTGTCATTGGTGGTGTAGTACACTGGTTGCTGAATAAACATCTTGTAGGAATAAACCACAGATAATGCAAGTTACCCGTAAGTCAGCATCCAGCTGTGATACAAAGGTTAACCAGGTTTGTTAAACGTACAGAGATAACATCAGCAGGACCATTGTTGTTACCGCCGTCTTTATTTGATGATTTGTTGTTTTTCCTGAAAACCCTGGGTATATACAGGGAAACGTGGAATAGTTTGAGGAGACTCGATAATACGACCTCCTGCACACCATTCGCGTGCAGCCATTAATATTTCACCTTTCCACGTAATTATATTTCTGCATTGCACATTGTTGAATAAATTGTATTAATTTGGACCTGCATCCTTTAGACTCGCACCACTGCACACTTAGCAGTTTTGAATCCTAACAAACATAGACAACCTAGGATATCTGCGCCCCGTAGTCACTCACCTATACACCATTGCCGTCACAAGATACATACTAAGTGTATCATTGTAGGCTATACAAGCCACAAGCACATCCACGTCTATACAAATATATAGCGATCATATAGAGCAGGGGTGACTAACCCTTGGTCCTGGAGAGCCGCAGGGTGTGCTGGCTTTTGTTTTCACCATAAAATCAGCAACCGATTCAGAGCCAGGAACCAGGTGAGTCGACTTAACTGTGTAATCAAGCCAGGCAGAGGATGCATGTGCATATTATCCCCACATACAGTTAGGAAGATTGTGAGGGAAGCCATAAGTAACCCAAGGATCCCCGTTTAAGAATAGCAGAGATTGATTGTGCCTTGGGGACACCAAGTCAAAAAGAAAAAACATAAAATGGTACCTCAACTAACAAACTCTTTGTAAGGCTGGCACAAAGACAGCCCTTACTGAACAAACAAAACCAAGCATTTTGAGTTTACCAAACCTAATTCGAATTATGACTGGAAGAGAGTGCTATGACCAGATGTTTTGGCCATACACTCCATCAACATGTTTGGTGGCAAAATGGAATGCATACAAGAAGCACCTCATACCTACTGTCAAATATGACGGTGGGTCATTGATGTTTTGGAGATGGTACTATACTACTGCCAGTGGTACTATTTAAGACACAAATGGCACAAAGAAAGTACCAGGAAATCTTTGCAGAAAATATGACTTAAATCCCATGAAAAACCTATGGTCTGCACTGAAAAGGGGGCATCCCAAGGATATCAATGTTTCTGAAAAGTTCTGCATGGAGGACTGGTCAAGAACCTTCAAAATGTGCTCTCTAACCTTTCCACAAATTATAGGAAAAGACTTGTGGCAGTCATCTTTGCATGGGGCTTGCACAAAGGATTAAACCACGGGGGCCAATAATTATGGAAGCAGTTTTTTGGGAAAATACATTTTTTATTTCAGACAATGTAAGACTTTGGTTGATTCCATTGACTCATTAATAAAGCACACTGCTTTACACATGTTGGAAAATAAAGCTTTTATCAACTATTTTTTTGTTTACAGCTTTTTTTGTACATATTTATAAAGTGTGCCAATAATTCTGGAGCCCACTGTATATTTGAAAACTATTTTTCTGTGACTTTCTAATTTTGTCTTTGCCCAGAAATGTCCCAGAGAGCTTCAGTGATTTTTTGCACAGCAAGAGTCTTGGCACTGTTTTTTCCACACCAATCAATACTTTTCATTTTGATTTATTCCTGAGTAAATTTATAATTTGTCTGCTTACTAAATGTTTTTACTGACAGAATCTGGAGCACTTTAAATGAGGACTCAAAATGGAGGATGGAGAGAGAGAACATGAGGAGCTGATTGGAGATCAAGCGTTTTTCACCCGTCTGATTGAGATAATGGTTCTGCATGATGTGGCTTGTCTGATTTACAGCCTCATTTGCTCAAGCTCCTGGTCGCACTCTGATCAAGGGCATTGATTGAATGGTTATTTCAAACAAGCACCTCTTTCGAATTTACATTTATAGTGCATTTGCCATTCTGAAAAGTCATGGGGTTGAGATCAAGAAAACTGCCAGGTGATGGCATACAGAGAAGTTGGATGCCTCAGCAAAGGAACTCATGTCCCTGTACTTAAATTGAAGCTTTAACATTGAGGATCATTCTATAATCTAGAATTTAATGATTCAATTCTTCATGTTCAAGCAGTAGTACTGTTTGGTTTCTTGCTCTCATGTGTCTCACATTATCCACAAACTCTGGTCAAATGTTATGAGGCAGGTTAATCACATTTAATTTGATAACAACACTAATTAACTTAATGAGCCTGTTAAACACAAACAATTTCCCAAATTACCGCTGGGCAAAAGTGAAAGGTTACCTTGCTACAGTAAGGTAGTATTAACTTCAAATGTGAAAAGACTTTGATGGTATCAAATGGAGTTTCCCTCGGACCACATACAGATCTTTAAAATCACATTACAGGTTGGGAACTGGTAAAGCTTCCCCTTGAGAGAAAGTGTTATGTGATCACCACATCTGTCTTTTGGTGTTATTCGGTGTGTCCATAAGATTTATTTTTGATGGTATAAGGTATTTGTGTGCGATAAATCTCATTTTTGTATTTTTCTGCCAAAAATATATATTTTTAAAAATCTCAGGTCAATGACAAAGGATAAAAATTCAGCGATAACACAGACTGATCATGGTGCATTTCTGCGCAGTTTATGGTTGCTCAAATCAAGCCAAGTCGCCTTTTTGTTTGCCAAAGATTATTATCCACCAAGGATAAGAAAATTGAAGGTTGGCAACAGAAAGAAGATTGCAGTAGATTTGCAAATGTAAAAAATTTTGTTCAGATCACTTTGTCACTGGTAAGCTTACTTTTAATGCATTTATTAAAATATTAAACTGAGTTTAATCATATAACTCAGTGGTATAACTAACCAGTGAGCTGCAAAAACTTACACTTAAGACTTTACACTTGGTTTCAAAATATACAGTTGACTCTGCACCAAAACATTGCACAGCTGGACAATAATTCAAGAACACTACGAAAAGACGGCATGCTCTGTCACGTTTGTCACTGTCAACTTTCCAAAAGAGTGCATGTTGTGGTCTGAGGGTGTTTGTTGCTGCAATTCCTCTTAACCATTAGGAGTCTGAAATTGCCTATCGTCCCTTTAAGTTACGTTGTTAGCTTATTTCCGTTGTCACCGCTTTTTTGATAGTAATGCATACATCAAAAGTATTAGTACAATTTAAAGTTATACCTAACTAGGCTCTGTTTGAACTGAAGTAGATGGGGGCGACATGGCTCAGGCAGTAAGAGCAGTTGTCTGGCAGTTGGAGGGTTGCTGGTTCGATCCCCCGCCCGGGCTGTGCTGAAATGTCCCTGAGCAAGAGACCTAACCCCCAAATGCTGGTCGGTGCCTTGCATGGCAGCAAATCGCCATTGGTGTGTGAGTGTGTGTATGAATGGGTGAATGACAAGCATCAATTGTACAGCGCTTTGGATAAAGGCACTATATAAATGCCAACCATTTACACTCATACAGCTGGTGCAACCTAGTCCAACAGAAGGCATGCAGAAGATTTTCTTCTGTTACAGGTCAACCATCCAACCTTTATATGAAAACCGATACTACTGAGCACTATCATAATATTTTTGAATGGGTGGCATGTCATCTAGACCTAGTTTAACACTAACTTTAACTAAAAATTAATCTGTTGCAATGGCCACTTGTCCTCCAACATGCCGTCGCCAAGGAAATTGTCGTGATAAAGAACGATCCATATGTACATTGATTTTTAGAACGCTTCACAGCCTGGCATTCAGACCCCCAGGCATTGTTAACACTGAACAGAACTTTAGTAATTAAATATGCATCTTCTTTAAATATGTCAGAGCACAGTGGCAATATTTATTTAATGTTCAAGGACAATGGTGTGTAAAAGGAAAAAGGGACCCAATTTATTGTCTGAAAGATCTATGCTCTGAACAATCTTTTCCACACTTTCTCACGTAGTTCTCGATTTCTTTTACATATCTGATACATGCTTTGCCCTATCATCATTTAAACTGAATTTCTGACCAGAGAGCACTCCGGGTGTGCTCTGGTGCAAAGTAACCCTAATAATTAAACTTTAACCCTTTAAGGTCACAAATATGTGATTATAATGTTCTTAACTGGACATTCCAATGCTGATGTATCACTACTGGTAACTGAAAGCGTTCTAGAACACTGACTTAGATTTTTAAAAATAATACTCAACAATCTTTTTAACAAAGGTTTTTTAATAGAGATAGAAATTTTAAAGAATACTTGATGCATTTATGTAACTAGTCATTTACTGGAACAATCCATGATTAACTTTCCTGCTCTGCAGATGTGACATCACTTTCCTGGATGGAAATTGAATATATACAGTACCTGAAGTTACTGCCTTGTTCATTTGATAAACGAGTTATGAAAGTGCGTGTTTAAGCAACTTTGTGTAAATGCTGGCTTTGGTTCAAGTGTCTGTAGGAAGTAAAATGTGCGTACGGTATGTATCTTATATTGATGCAATATACAATTTTGAACAGTCTACTCACAGTGCGGTTTAGATTCCTACAACATAACTCATAGGGGAGATGGAGCTATTTGGGGGGGAACCAATGCATATATTGGCCTTAAATTATATTCAGGTTGGCTGTATCCCAGTCACTTGGTGTTTCTTTTCCAATCACACTGCAGCTAATGAAATTTATCACCCTGTTTGCAGCTTGCGAAATTGTGCTGATCCCCTCATTCCAGTAGCGAACAAGGAATGTGATTAACATGATATACAAAACTAATTATGATATGATGACCATCATATTTCTAGCCTAGGCATGTCATTAGATTAAAGTACTCTAATGTCCCATTTGATTGTGTATCACATAAAATAGACTAAGAGTAACAAGGGATTCCTAAAATGGTCTTATTTCAATAAAAAAGGCTGAACCACATCAAAAGGTAACCCATAGTTCTCATAGTAAGTGACTTGGTTGATGGGTCTTTCAAGTGTACTTGGCTGAGGAAGGGACAAGAGCTTTCTGCTCTTAGTGGTCCTGTGCAGCTAAATTTTCATATAGAAATAATGCCATAACAAAGCGTATCAAAGGTTTTTTTTTTTTTTTTTGCCACATAATCTATCCTCTAGTTTCTACACTTATGTCATGACACTCATGAATTAAAATGTTTTAATGTTTTAATAAATTGGACCATGACACATTTCTTGTTACTTTGGTTCTGTACTCTAGCACTTAAGTTTTTAAATTATACAATGGCAATGAGGTTGAAGAGCAGACTGTCAGCTTTAATTTGAGGGTATTTTCACACATATCGGATTAACTGTAGAAATGACAGCACCTTTTGTACACAGTCCCCCGTAGGTACTACAAGTACAGTGCCCTCCATAATGTTTGGGACAAAGACATATTATTTATTTATTTGCCTCTGTACTCCACAATTTGAGATTTGTAATAAAAAAATCACATGTGGTTAAAGTACACATTGCCATTTTTATAAAGGGCATTTTTATCCATTTTGGTTTATGTAGAAATGACAGCAGTGTTTATACATAGTCCCCCCATTTCAGGGTACCATAATGTTTGAGACACAGCAATGTTATGTAAATGTATGTCATGTTTAGTATTTTGTTGCATATCCTTTGCATTCAATGACTGTTTGAAGTCTGTGATTCATGGACATCACCAGGTACTGGGTGTCTACTCTGGTAATACTCTGCCAGGCCTGTATTGCAGCCATCTTTAGCTCATGCTTTTATCAGGGGCTAGGCCTCTTAAGTTTTCGCTTCAGCCGGTACCTGCAGCTGTATAGCCTAGCCTAGTTCCAACTCTGTCAATGCACAAAATTAGTCTCCGGACAAGATCACTATACAGCTAGTGCAATTTTTCACACTATAATTAACACATTTAAATCACCATTGGAAAATGAATGAAGAAATTAAAAATGTAAACCATGTAGATTTGTTTGGTTGGGGTGCACCTCATAATATGTCCCGGCCTTTTGTAAGCTGATGTTATCATGTGGTTTTTTGTACTGTCCGTCATATTAAGTAATACTCCGAAGGCTGCTAAGGGCCTACTGTTTAGAAACTGTATCCGTTTCCGTATACGAGTAAACCAATTAAATTACCCGTTACTTGTACTCGGAAGTGGGTGTGACGTGGTGTTGTTTAAACAGTCCCCCTACTACATTGCGATTTGCAGTACATTGAAACCAAGACTTTCACATGAAGCATAACTACTACAGTTTTGCACTCTGTCAATACACAGAGCTCGCATGGATTCGGTATGTTTCAAAATAAGTAACTTCAGAAAAAAACTGCCCCATACCTTGCTATCGGGTGATGGCTGTCCATCACCCACACTACAGTAAAGTCAGCCTAAACTAGCCGGAAAAACAAACTAATCAAGCTGATGGCAATCGGCCACACATCACAGCACAATTCCCTCTGTCGTATTTGAATAGGGCCGCACCTTGGAGAGCCTGGGGGAGAGTCAGCACCAAGGCCAGCACCACCGGGGCGAGGCGCGTGTGGAACACAACCACACACACAACTAATAATTTCTAATTGAACAGGCACAGGTGGGCCTAGGAGTTAGAGGAAGAGGAAGAGAGCAGCGCCCTCCAAAAAGCAGAGCTGGAGAACAGAGCGGGGCTTAGGACGGAGGCGGAGTCTCGAAGCCAGTGCGTTCCAAGAAGTCTGCCTAAAGACAAGCGAACCCACACTCAGAAAGACGTGGAGGAATTCCACGTGGAGGAAGAGCCCCGTGCTTGCGGAAGAGACCCAACGAACGAAATCTAAATCCCGGACTCACGTGAGCATATCTCTCCCGCGATAAACCAGCTAACCTCTATCTCTCTCTAATCATAGACGGAATCACCCAAGGAGGACGACCGGGCTTGGAAGGAGGACGACCGAGGCCTGGGAAATGCGGAGATTGAACGGCTCCGCCCCAGACAAAGACGGGCGAACGCCGTCGCTTGAATTCCGCTCATTATTTTTCCGTCCCTTATTTTTTTTCCTCTTTTATTTTAAGCCCGGGAAGGGAGAGGCGGCAGTAGTTAATCCGCCGAATTTTTGTTTAAGTACAGAAGAAAAAAGTAATTCTTTTTCTGTTCTGGACATTTGTTATGCGCTCTGAAGGCGCCTACAGAAACTGGCTACAGAAAACCAGTACAGAAAATAAAGAATTTCTGTTCACCCCAACTCTAATTTGTCGGCGCTGAATTACTTCACCCGTGTTGCTCTCTCTCCCTCTCTCTCACCCAGCGGGTTACCGCAACGTCTGCTTATTCATTATACTATGAAAATACAGCGATATTACTAAACTGTCCGTCACCTGAATATGATACATTATACCTTGTTGGAAAGGGTAGGAAACAACGTGCAAGAGGCTTACCATGTTTTACAGTAGTTCCGTGCTGAAATTATTTAGCAGTGCATTTACGCAACACCAAGATGCAGTTCAAGACGTCATTAGGTATAGTCCCAGCAATTTATCTTGAAAATGGCTGAACAGGTTATGAAATAAACTCCAATGTTAGTTAGAGAAGAGTCGTAGCTTCATAACCAGGTGGGATATTTAGTTCCACAAATATGTCTATCAAATAATTTTCAAAACAAATCAGAAATATGCCTGGCAGAAATGCAATAAAAGTGAGCTAAGAAAAAAAGAAAAAAAATGGTTAATTCATGCAATACTGCCTATATTAATTTTTTTCTTTACATTTGCATATGCCATTACACATGGAAACTTGGTTTCGATTAACATAGTTATGGTCCATTTGCCTATGCACACCTGGACATGGCATCAATAATGACAGAAACTCACAGCAGTGCATTCTGATGGTACATTGAATCATTCATTTTGTGGGGGTTTCACATGCAGACAGATCTGTGGAATCGTTTTGCACACCAGGTTTGCAAAAGTTGGGAAAATACCGCCTTTGTAATATCATTTAACAAGTTTCCTTTTAATTCAGAAGTTCCGTGATCCATTTTCAAACTCTGAGATCTAGCTGAATAGCTAGCTGTCTAACCACTAGCCAGGGCCAGGGGCATGAAAATGATAATGCAACAATGGAAGGGAAACAATGGAATTTTGTTTGATGTATGTCACTCTTGTGTCACAAAAATATTACCATTAAATGATAAAGGGCGAATTTGAATTATCATTTGATTTTTGTTGTGGATAATGTGGTTACAATAAGTAAAAGTTTTCATTTTCATTTAAATTGTGACAGGGTTTTGTCATAGAGGATGAGAAACTGAATATGAAATTACTTTGCATTTTAATATTGTCACATGAAATGCAGCTTTTGCATTTTTATTTGAATCTATGTGGAGATTTATGGGAAAAAATATAACCAATCAAAAGTCAAATTTCATGCTATGGTTATCGTAGTTAGCTAGCTTGCTGGTCTCACTCAGATGACCTTCACTTTGTTGTCTATAATGTTATCTAACATTAGCTATGGAGACGTAGAAATATTATATATATGAGTCAGAAGAGGAAAGCAAAAAAAGAAGAGCAGGGGAGGGCAAAACTGCCCAAATTAGACAGGTTTCTGATTGTGTCTGGTGGTGATGATGATGGTTATCCCTGCTGCAGCAGTGAGGAGCAAAAGTGAGACGGGGCCCTTGCTGGAGTTTGTGCGTCGATGACAAGAAGACTGCTGAGTTGTACAGATTAACTGAGAGATGATCTTTGCTCAATCTAAAAATAGCTCCCCCATGTTTACAAACCAATGTGTTTTTCATTTGTTTTAGTTTAGCAGTAGAGCAAATGACTAAGATGTTCATGTTTTAAGAGGTAGATACATAAAAATAATTCATTCATATGAATAACAAAAAGATGTGAAGATGTTTTACTTTGTAGAGATTTATGCACACTTGGGGACATCTGGGTGCAGTAATGGGAAAACTCATTTGAATGCCTGTCGATATCTTTACCAAATTTTATACACAGGTTGACATCAAGTTTGTGCACAAATATAAATTAGTCCTAGGTTGGTCCTTGACTTAGAAATTGAGATATTCAGTCCTGAACTATAAAAACATGAGGTGTTTTGTATTTGTTTTGTATTAACGTACCTTTTGTGTACACTGTAGAAACAGGAATTTGTTCTGTCTCATCAATTCGCAATCTGAATGGTGCGAGCCTCTTTAATTTCGTCTTCAATCATGTGTGTGTAGTTAATAGTTTTAGGTGTCGGCACTTTTATAGGACTAGTACTAAATAGGTGGAAATTACCCTCTAGAGGGGCAAAGTGGAAAAGCTAATGCCTTAATGCACTCTTTCACTGCTGCCGGGAGCCTGAATGACTTCTGCCCCGTAGCTCTTACCCTCACCATCATGAAGTGCTTTGAGAAGTTGGTCCTGGCTCACCTGAAAACCTGCTTACCTCCCACACTGGAACCCTGCCAGTTTCCCTACTGCCCAAACAGGTCAACGGAGGATGCCTGTTCCACAGCACTACACTTCACTCTGACCCACCTGGACAACAATACCACCTATGCAAGGATGCTGTTCATTGACTTTAGTTCAGCATTCAACACCAATATCCCCTGCAAGCTGATGGCCAAACCTTGGCATCAGCACCTCCCTCCACAACTGGACCATGGACTTGTGTGGCCATGACAGGTTGCAGTGTGTGAGGTTAAACAACCACACCTCCCCCACCCTGATCCTGAGCACCAGTGCCCTGCAGGGCTGTGTGCTCTCCTGTACTCCCTCTTCACCTACGACTGTGTGCCTGTGCATGGTTCCAACACCATCAACAAGTTTGCAAACACCAAGGTGATGGGACGGATCAGCAAAAATTACGAGTCCAGAGTACAGGGAGGAGGTCCAGCACCTGGCAGCGTGGTGCACCAACACAATCCTCAACATCAAAAAAATTAAATAAATCATTGTGGACTTATCTGGGACTGAGGTGGAGCGAATCTCTGGCTTCAAATTCCTGGGTGTCCACATCTCCTGGACTCTCAACACCTCCACCCTGGTCAAGAAGGCGCAAGAGTGCCTCTACTTCCTGAGGAGACTTAGAAAGCCCCCCTATCTCCTCAGATCCAGACAAATTTCTACTGCTGCACCATCAAGGGCACCCTGACCAACTGCATCACAGTGTGGTAGGGCAGCTACTCTTAGTCTGACCGAAAGGCCCTGCAACGGGTGGTTAAAACGGCACATCACTGGTGCCCAGCTCCCTGCCATCGAGGATATCCAGCGTAAGTGGTGTCTACAGAGGGTGCGTGGCATCATTATGGACCCTTCCCACCCCAGCGATGGACTGTTTGCCCTCCTCCCATCTGGAAGGCGCTACAGGAGCCTCTGTTCCTGCACTAGCAGTCTCAGGAACAGCTTCTTGCCTCCAGTTGTCACCCCGCTGAACTCTGAATCTCACCGTTAGCGCTGCCCCCCACTCCCCATGAACACTGACCCACAGCGTCAACCCCCATTCCCCTCCCCTCCAACTACCTCACACTGACTGCCCACCCCGACTATTGCACGTCATATACACTCTCCGGGTACTTTATTAGGACCATTTTTCTTTATTACACAATTATGCGATTATCTAATCAGCCATTTGTATGGCAGCAGTGCAATGCATACAATCATGTAGATACGGGTCAGGAGCTTCAGCTACTGTTCACATCAACCATCTGAATGGGGAAAAAATGTGATCTAACTGACTTTGACTGGGCAATGATTGTTGGTGGCAGACAGGGTGGTTTGCATATCTCAGAAACGGCTGATCTCCTGGGATTTTCACGCACATTAGTCTCTAGACTAATGCAAAGAATGGTGCAAAAAAACATGGTATGCAGAAGAGCATCTCTGAACACACAAGGCATCATAACTCTCAGTGGATAGGCTACTGCAGTAGAAGTCTAAAAATAAGTCTAATAAATACCTAATAAAGTGTTCACTGAGTGTATGTATAGGTACTATATTCACTGTACACATTTTTACACAATTTATGCAATGCTTTGCACTTTTGTTGCTACTATTATTATTTTCATCCCTGGTCATTTTGGAATATTTGGCTGTTTTCTGGTTTTTGAGCATTGATTTTGGCTTCCTTGAGACCGATTTTGGGAGGAAACAACCTGTGGTTTGGTATTTTCTTTCATTCATTTCTTTTGTGACTGCCCATATCTGTCACTTCTTTGTTTAAGGTAGTTGACCCTCGTCTTTAGATTTGGATATTGATTAATGTATCTTAATAGCTCTTAACTTTATTCATTGTGAGCTGTATGTCAGAACTCGCAGACAAGGACCCAGATGCAGACCGGATGTAGCAGGCAAAAAGAGAATATTTATTTCCAACAGGATCAGACAAGGCAGTCACTCAGAATTCAAAAATGAAAATCAAAAATCCAAACTCAGAAAAATTCCAAAAGAGCAGATACAAAAATATTATCAAAAACTCATACAGAAAACTACCAAAAACAAAAAATCAAAGATTTATCAAGCGCACATGGGAACAGAGGATAAAATGGGTAGAATTTCTCACCAAACATTCAGGCACGATCTGGCAAGGGCTGAACAGAAGGGAAGAACTTAAATAACAGAGGGATGCTACTAATGGGCAGGAGACCACGAGGAACAGGGAGGAATCAATCAAAACAATGAGTATGCAAATGAACAGAAGGGGGCATGGCTAACAGAGGCAGGTGAGGGCGGGGTTCAGGACAAAGAAAACACAAGCAGATGGCAGGGCAGACAAACAGGCAAATTCATACAAATGATACAGACATGAAAAATAAGTTACAAAAAATAAAGATAATAAACAATAATACATGAGTTCAGACCCAGATCATGACACTGTACTTTTTGATTTTAACTCATACACTGTAGATGTCAAAATAATTGGTTCTCCTAACAATTATTGGAAATAAAATCTGAAATTTGCAGTTTACTGAATTAACTATACTGTGTAATTCTATCGCTTCCTGTTTTACTAGAGTATAAAAATGAGGTAACAAGCTAACGAGCATGCAAAATCATCCATCTGCATGTGAAAAGCCAAAGAGACAGATGATAATTGACTCTGGTAATGGCTACAAAAAAGATACATAAATAGGTAAACATACCACTTTGCACTGTAATAAACGTATATAAAATGTATGGAATGGACGCAAGTGCACATTGTCCACAGGCGGTGAAGAGGATGGTGCGGGAGGCCATGAAGAACCCAAGGATCTCAGTTTATGAATTGTGGTTGCATCTTGGGGTTAATAAGTTCCAAAACAAACCATAAAATGGCACCTCCATGCCAACAAATTCTTTGGAAGGGTGGCATTACTGGTTAAGTCAGCCCTTACTGAACACAATAAATGGAACAAAGAATCTGGAGTTTGCCAAACGTCATTGGAATTCTGACTGGAAGAGAGTACTATGGTCAGATCAGACTAAAATTGAACATTTTGGCCATACACACCATCGTTTGGCCATACCCAAGGATATGGATGATTCTGAAAAGTTCTGCATGTCGAAAATCCATAAACATATATTCTCTGACCTTTTTACAAATTACAGGAAAAGACTCATGGCTTTCATCTTTGGAGTGTTCGCACAAAGTATTAAACCAATAGGGCCAATAATTGTGAAACCTGTTTTTTGGGGAAATTCATTTTCTATGTAAAAAATGTAAGACTTTAGTTGATTCCACTGAATCATTAATAAAGCACACTACTTTACACATGTTGGGAAATAAAGGTCAATCACATTTTCATTCATTCATTCATTATCCTAACCCACTTATCCTGAACAGGGTCGCAGGGGGGCTGGAGCCTATCCCAGCATACATTGGGCGAAAGGCAGGAATACACCCTGGACAGGTCGCCAGTCCATCGCAGGGCACACACACCATTCACTCACACACTCATACCTATGGACAATTTAGACTCTCCAATCAGCCTAACCTGCATGTCTTTGGACTGTGGGAGGAAACCGGAGTACCCGGGGGAAACCCACGCAAACACAGGGAGAACGTGCAAACTCCACACAGAGAGGCCCTGGCCGACAGGGATTTGAACCCAGGGCCTCCTTGCTGTGAGGCGGCAGTGCTACCCACTGCACCATCCGTGCTGCCTTCAATCACATTTTTTAGTTTACAATATTTTTTGTGCATATTTATCAGGGATGACAATAATTCTGGAGCCCACTGTTAATCGGGTATTTACCAGAACAGCATTGTTTTCCTATTTATATGCTTTTTCTCAGGTTTATCTACTCATTTGGTGAGTGCAGGTGTGCAGACACCGCTAAAATGGTGTGTTTTGAACGAACCTGGACCTCTTTAACCCTGGCCACAGCTGCTGAAGGTATTATTAACTTCAAACCCAGCCATGCGGGGCATAACAATGCTGCTTGATGTGAATTCTTCCACAGGGGCAATGTTCTTCAAACCACAAAGAACACTTTGGAGCACAGAAATTAGTGGCTTCTTTCAGTAAAAAAAAATATTACAGAGAATGTCCTCAAATTACTTTGGCTGTCTATTTCAATGCACAACCGTGGTGTTTGTGCTTACATCTGTATGTCTCTCATGCCTGTACTGTCATGTTCTGTACATGAGCATGTCCCCTCTGTACTATGCTCCTTGCCCTTATTTATATCAAACGCTGTGAATTTGTCACTGTGTTGTCAACAACATTGTTCAATCATGCCTTTTTTTTTTTAATAACTAGAATGTTTTTATTCATAGAATAAATATTTTGTTTTCCATTAAAACTTGCTTTTCTCATCATTTTATTTCAGCTACACTGTATACATTGTCACTAGTTTGGTGTGTACTAGTTTGTCATTGTGAAGGACAGTTAAGGCTGAATGCTTATTATCTTTACTGCATTGATAAGTATGGGCATACATATAGTCTTGTGAACACAATGTAGAGCAAAGCTTGACATATTTTTGGGTGCTTGATCTCAAAATCCACTGAAATGTTATTCTTGCCCACTCAACTTTTGGCAGGGATGTGACTGCAGAGAGACACCAAGGTTGTCATTTAAATGTGATATATAGCCAGCAATGTACGTGTTGTCCAACAGGGAACTGATTTCCATTTCAAATGCACATATCGGCCAGGGATTACACTAAATTTCATTTTACTGCTTTTTTTATGTGCACGAGTATGGAGCTGTCCCCAGTGTGTTGTAGGTTCAAATCCTACAAGGGCCCTTCATTTTTAAAGCAATATGCTGAGTCTGCAGTGCTTTCAGGTTAAATAAACAATGCAATACAACGTATATTTGTACTCTATGCCAGAATGCAGAACCCAGGAACCAATTGCAAACTCAAAGGAATTCCAATAAAAAGTCAAACAGGCCAAGATCATTCACACGCAGGCAAAGTGGAATGCAGAAGATTACACAGTTTGTATTCAATAGACCAGTCAGGGGTTCGATAACGGGGCAAAGAGACACAGCAACCGTAAGCCAAACCATGGTAGTGGTCACAGGCAAAAGTTTGTTAACAAGAAGGCAGACCAAGCAGGCTGATAAACTTAAATGAAATCCAAAATCCAGTGCAAAATCCAAAAGTGCAAACACAGTGGGTCAAAAACAAACAGAAAGGAGCCGCGGTGGTGCAACAGGCTAAGACGCAGCAGACTTGCGGTTGCAGTTTGCTGCAGTTGCACACTGGGGACCGGGGTTCGATTCTTGGTCCTGCCAAAAAGCCAAGTTTGGCCGGCTCACGTGGGGCAGCAATAATTGGCTCGCTGCTCCAGAGGGAGGGACTTGGCAGGGTTATTAGATCGCCGCACAATAAGCACCTCGGGCGCCTCGGAATCACGGCAACGGGCACGAGACGAGACGGCTTGAAGAAGGCGTGTCGCTCTCATTCGGGCCGCCGAGGGACGGGGTACGGGCGGTACATCTAATACGACTACCTCCAATTGAATCAGACAAGGTACAATTGGCTACCAAATTGGGAGAAAAAGGGAAAAATCTGGAAAAAATTTATAAAAAAAATAAAAAAAACAAACAGAAAGATAATCCAAAAGGCGGTGGTTGAGGTACACAAAACAGGTCGAAAATGCTGGAGAGAATGGCAGGAGCACATTACATCTGGCAATCAACAGAAGTGAGAAGCAGATTAAAATAGACACATAACAATGTGCAATGACTGTACTGTGTTATCGGTGGGTAGAATCAGGAAACAATTAACAAGTGAAATGAATGATGAACAGAAACAGAACTACGGAAACCAAAGTGAGATACGAAAGGCGAAAACTACATTTGTGAAAAGGGTACACTTGCATTTATTGCTTTATTACATTTATATTATTAAGTCAAAATTAAGGACAGATAATTAAGGCTAGACCTGTGTTTTAGGACACATCCATAATCAAATTACATCTCACATCATCCTTAACTTTAGATAACAAATATGAGCAAATGTCATACTTATTGTCAGTGGCATGGACAAAAAATATATAATTTAAAGTGGATGCAAAACCCCTCATATAAATATGTTAGTCAAGCATTCCTAAATAGAATGGAAGGGAAGCCAACAGAAACTAAGCATAAAACTTTGAAGGGCCAGACAACAATGCCGCAGTTACTGGCGTGAAAAACAGAGATTACAAGGTGACGCAGAGAAAATTGAGATGCAGAGCGGTGTATATTGATCGTTTTTTTTAAAAAAAGCTCTTAAATTACATTATTGGGAAGGGAACATAGTAAAAATAAACACATCAGGCTGTCTGTTCCTTTTATGGAGTTATAGCTGCCGATGTGGACATATTTCATTTTGTGCCTGTGAACATGCGTTGAACTTCAGACACTTTCGCTTCATCAACCTTGGGGCACCATTCCAGAACAAGCCAGAATTTTGAAATGGCCTTATTAATTTCATATGCCGCCAAGGGGCTGAGCGTGGAACTTGTGAATAAGCCAAAAAAACCTGTGTTTGTCAGATTAAAGTTTTAAACTGCAGAGAAAGATTTACTACTTCAGGAATTACTCTGGAGAGAAGACTTGCTTTTTTTTCCCTTGGTTGAGAAATGTAATGAAACTTTATTGAAAGTAAGTGCATGGATTCACTTTTTGAAATCTTTTGTTTTACAGCAAGTCTTATTCTTATCCTGAGTAACTCACTACTGTCCATATACATGACTGAATAGGCCAATCGAGTCCATTTGATCCTCAATGTCTTGCTTCTTTGTCACCGTGCCAGATGTCCTGTAAAAAGAGAGCATAGCTGCTGAGGTTCCAGTGTATGGACCCCAAACACGTGTCACTAAACCCCGGGGGGAAGACGATAAAAGTAATTGAAATGAGGAGCGATCAGTGAGAACACGTATGTGACAGTATCCATTGTGGGCTGGAAGATATATAGAGCCAATTTCCCACAAAATAGATTTAGGGTCACTGAATATTAAACACGTTAACCAGCCGTGTTAGTGGAAAGACAAGGAGAGCTTGCCCTTCAAGCACGTGAGGGGGAAAGCTTTTAGAGGCTGAGTATGTCGGTCACAGCGAAAGGTAAGCCACGGGCCGATGCGCACTTGGGGAATTCCACTAGCTGTAAAAGCGAGGTGCTGGGAACAGCGCAATGGCACCACTGGCACACAGCAGGATGTGTGTCGAATGAGAATGATGCTTTTCATCTGGACACACCATGCGTCCTTCCTAGGAAGCAACCACCAAGCATGTGAACAGGAAGCGAATCATAACCACATGATCAGCTTGGGTTTCTTCAACCAACCTTCCTGTGCGAAAGTATAGAGGTTGTTTAACATACAGAAAAACAGAGAAAAGGGATAGCAAAAGGAAACCAGGACAATCTTAATATTAGATTAATATTAGAATATTAGAATTATATGTTTCATTTTCACGTCAATTTGCTACGGAGAGAGTGGCATCACTTAGGATAAAGTGCAGTAATGCAAATGGAATGACGGCAGATAAAATGACAGCATTGAAATGAGAAACATTAACCCCTGAAGTATCGCCCCTTTTCTTGACACAAGCTTAAAAATGACATATAACCACAATAACATGGTTACTATTCTTGAACCCTTTTGACTACGGGCATAATCCCGTCTCTTGTGAAAGGTAACCCTTTGGGGTTTTTCTTTTCCAAGAGACATTATTACTCCAAATATTACTAAAACAAATTAAGTTACAGAAGCTTAAACACGGTGAAAGTGGAAGCTTTGTTTCTCGATTAAAATCATTTCTGTTGTTGACTGGATACAGATTACTGTAGCTGTGGCTGCTATACAATATTACCAAAAATGAGCATTCTGCATTGCTTTTTCTAATCTATGTCTAGGCAGATTTCCAAAAAGGACATTTGGAGACTTCTTATGAAGGGTAAAATACTTTGGGTGGCCTGTAGCGTAGTGGTTAAGGTAAATGACTGGGATACGCAAGGTCAGTGGTTCCAAGCCAAGCGAGATCATTCAGAAATTCAAGTTCAACTCAAGAATCAGAAAGCAAGGCGAATCAATTGGTGATTATGTGGCTGAACTGAGAAGGCTGGCGCAGAACTGTAACTATGGAACTTCTCTTTAGCAAATGTTGAGAGACAGGCTTGTGTGTGGTGTGAATGATGATAGAATCCAGTGAAGATTGCCTTAGGAAGGGGATTTGACCAAGGCTTGGAAAACTGCTCAAGTGATGGAAGCTGCTAATAAGGATGTGAAGGATTTGCAGGGCCAGTGGATGGAGGAGGCTGGAGTGTCCAGTAAGACCAGGTTTTGCTGTTTGCATGGTATCTGAACAGAAGTTTGCAGCTCCACAGTCTCAGGACCAGCTGGGCTACAGGTGCAAAGGATGTCATGCACCGGCAGAGTGACAGTTTGCCAGGGAGACATGCCATAATTGTGGTAAGAGGTCACATTCAGAGGGCATGACAGGCCAAATGCCAATATCCCAAATTGCAATCAGGGCAGAGGGGGAAAGACTTGCCTAAGAAGACATGTGAGAAGACCAGAAGGGCTCATTTACTGCGGGAGGGGGAGAGTTGTGAATCAGACCAAGATATGTACTCCTTGCCCTCTCTGCATTGTGTAGGGCAGGGAAGCACCTCAAAATACTCTAAAGTACCTCCTATTCAAGAGCAATATACTATGTTGTTGAACAAAGCTGTAATGGCAGAGTTGAAAAAATGTACAAAGTACAGCTGAAGACGTATACGGGAGAGAAGCTAAGTGTTAAAGGCATGGCCCAGGTCACTGTCTTGCATAAGAATGTTTCAAAAGTGTTACCTGTGATTGTGGTGTCGGGCTCAGGTCCCAATCTTTTAGGAAGGAGCTGGCTCAAGGAACCGGCCATGGATGTACAACCAGTCCACCAGGTGGAGAGAACCACCAAGCTGGAGCAGGTTTTGGCCAGGCATGAGGAAGTGTTCAAAGAGGAGCTGGGGACTCAAAAGCAGTAGTCCGTGTGAGTCCTGAAGCCAAGCCTAGGTTCTTCAAACCCAAGTCAGTCCTATATGCTGTTAGACCCTTGGTTGAAGTCGAACTGGATAGGCTCATTGAGGACAAAATAATTGAGCCTGTAAAGCACTTTGTGTGGGCAGCGCCCATAGTGCCTGTACTTAAGCCAGTGGAGCCTGGTAAATCCAGTAGAGGAGTTTGCATATGTGGAGACTACAAACTGACCGTGAATCGGGTTTAAAGTTTGGAACAATATCCCATACCTAGAGTGGTGGATTTGTTTGCAAACTTAGCAGGAGGTGAAAAGTTCTCTAAACTTTAACAGGTCATGCTTATTTACAGGTGTGTTTAGAGGAAGGCTCCAAACCATATGCCACTATAAACATACAGAGAGGGCTGTATACATTTAGGAGACTGCCTTTTGGGGTTTCTTCTAGTCCTTCCATCTTTTAGAGGATTATGGAGGGGATTCTCTGGGGTGTCCCGTATGTGTCCATCTATTTAGATAACATCCTTTTCAGTGGTCCTACGGAGGTGGAGCATCTGAATACCCTGGAGGAGGTCCTGCAACGAAGTGGTGTACTTGGGGCACAAGATTGACAGTACTGGATTACATCCTGTATCGGAGAAGGTGTCTGCCATTAAAGCTGTACCTAAACCAAGAAATGTGACGGAGCTCAAAGCCTACCTTGGATTGTTGAACTATTATCATCGCTTCTTATGTAACCTGTCTTCTTTCTTGGCTCCTCTCCATATACTCCTCAGGAAGGGTGTTACATGGAAATGGGAGGCAGCCCAACAAGCAGCCTTTGATGGGCCTAAAACCCTACTGCAGTCTTCACAAGTCATGGTGCACTACGAGCCGTGCTGCAACAGCTTCACCAGTCACACCCAGGCATCACCCGGATGAAGGGTTTAGCAAGGAGCTACGTCTGGTGGCCCAAGCTAAATGCCGAGGTAGAGGGGATGGTGAATGCCTGTGACACCTGTCAGGTGAATCAGAAGATGGCTCCTTTGCATCCGTGGGAGTGGCCAGACAATCCCTGGAGGAGGCTATGCAGGACCGTTCATGGGCCGCACATTCCTGCTCATCATGGATGCACATTCAAGTGGATTGAGGCCTACCTTCTCCACTCCTCAACATCTGCCACCACCACTGAGTGCTTGAGGAAAAGTTGAAGTCAGTTTGGAATGCCTGAAATGGTGGTCTCAGACAATGGGACTTGTTTCACCAGTGCGGAATTCAAGGATTTTACGAGTAAGAACGGTATCCAGCATGTCACCCTGCTCCCTGGCATGCTGCTTCCAATGGCCTTGCAGAGTGTGGTGTTCAAACACTCTAACATCTCTTGAAGAAAAGCCCAAGGTCTCCGATGAAGGTGGGCAGGCCGCAGACTTGCCTGAGCCCACCGTCAGTCCCACACCTGAAAAAGAGCGTGTGATATTGTTGGGCTGTTATGTTATTGGACATCAGTTATTCGTCTGGGTGATAATGTTGAGGGGCCTGTCATTATCTGAGGGGAGGGGATGAAGTGTCTTGGGATTAGTAATGCTGCACTGTTGTTACCTGTCCAGCAGATGGTGCCATTTCAGGTGGTGCAGTTCCTGTCTATATATAGGCCAGGGGTCGGCAACCCTGGTCCTGGAGAGCCGCAGGGTGTGCTGGCTTTCGTTGTTACTTGGCATTAATTGATCAATGAAAGCCGTTGATTGCACAGTTAACTCACCTCACCTGGTTTCTTGGGTCTGAATCGGTTGTTTTATTTTAAGGTGGAGACGAAAGCCAGAACACCCTGCTGCTCTCCAGGACCAGGGTTGCCAACCCCTGATATAGGCCTTCCTGTAAATCCATTAGGGGGAATTTTGCTCTGCCTGTGTCATGCTGGACTCTGTTTCGTTTGTTACTCCAAGTAAAGGGTTAATTGCAATCCTGGACTCTCATCCTTGACTCATCATCGAATATCAAGAATATCAAGATACTACAGTTTCATACCCTTGTCCTAATCTATGCCTCACCATTTTATCGTTTTATCGCAGATATCTACAGACATCTAAAATTAAACACAATAAAGTGTGTAAAAAGTGAAGGGGTCTGAATACTTGTGAATACTCTGAAGCCACTGTATGTGAGCAACTTATTTTCTATCGCTGCTGGAATTTCCTTTGATCGTGGAATAGTGTGCTTGCGGAAACTTTGTGGTGACTACTTCACTCTGCATGACTGAGGTTAAAATTGAACAGGACAGGACTGGCTGCAATTAAGCCTAGCTGTGTTCAATCAACTGAATCTAATTATCAATTAAATTTGGTTTATAGGCTCATTGGGTAACAAAGGGGGCAATTCATTTTTCACATGGGTGTTATGGGTGTTTGATAACTTTTTTCATTAAATAAATGATATAATTATTTTAAAATTGTGTTTTGTTTAATCAGGTCCCCTCTATCTAATATTACTGTTATTTTCTAAAGACCTGAAACCATTCAGTGTGACAAATATGCAATAGACATGGAATGGAATAAGCCATTGAGGAAATCAGGAAGGTGCCAAATACTTTTTCAAGGCACTGTAGTTTCAGGAAAAAGAACAAATATTGCACCTAAAATGTCTGTGTACTTTTCACGCACAGCCACTCATATACTCATGTTCCTTTGTTAAAAAATGTAATGTAAATACAAGTGTGTAGTTGCTATTAGCAATATTTAACATGAGCCACTAATTGTTTTATTGATTGAGCAATAACTGGAGCGTTCAAGCCAAAATTAACCTGAATATTATTTTTTAAATAATAATAAAGTAACAATAATTCCATAAATTTGGAACTGGTGGCTGTTTCTGTCAGGTTACGCCCACTGTGCGTTATTTTCCACAGTAAAGGTCACATAGAATTATAGGAGAGATACTGGTAGTTGGAGGACAAGTGTATCTCTAAGAAAGCAATTTGTAGCTTGCGGGTGCCTGGCATACTCTTTTGGGATGAGCTAATGTAATTGTAAGCCGAGGAAGAATAACCAATTTTCCCGCTGTATAGCAGGAAAAAGTGAATTGTGTGAATTATGTCTCAACACTGCAGAGTGTGGGTCATAGTTGGTTAATGACAAAATAGAAGGCTTGAAACTGAGAAGTTAATAAAACTGTGGAAAGTGCTTTTGCTAATGTAGCCACTTAGAAACACTATACGAACTGGAAAATATCACTGTCTGCAAATATATCCACCTTGATATCTCAAAGAAGGCATACAAATAGCCAAAGTTGGATTCTACATAGCACTTCCATTCCTGCCTTTTATTGATAAAGCATATAGGTCCATTGTGTATGAAATATATTTTTCTGTAATCATTGTGCCGCAAAAAATAATAATACTTCATGGTTCCTTACTGTAATGATTGATACTGCAATAACATTGGAAAATGTAATTACTTTTGCATTTAATAATGTGTAAAAACCAGATCACGTAATAACTTTTTTCCGGATAATGTAATAACCTATCATATTATCCAGTGGCTTTTCCTGGTGGGCAATACATTTCAATTAATATTGTTATTAACTTCAGTGTACAATGTAATCATGTACCATCTAATTCAGGTATGTGTCTCACAGACATTGCAGTCCTGTGTTTCTTAGGCCATCCACCTCAAGAGAATGTGGTCTTCAAGTGTGTGTCCAGTATGGAAACTCTTTGTGTCAGCAGAAAGTATGCTAATACATGCTTCACTTGTAATGTATTCTAATGCATAATTTTAAGGTTGTACTCTGTTAGTTTGTTTCACCTTTTAAAAATCAACACAGCATTTTTTCTTCTCAGTGGCCAAAAAGGTAAAAAGACAGGTAAATGAGAGATACAATATGAGTGAAAATCGGTGCTTCAACACCGGTATGATTTATGACTTCATTGAGAAATGACCATGCTTGTGTAAAACATTTTGGGCAGGCCTGCCACCTACTATTATAGTGAGCATGGCAAGAGCCTTCCCATCATGCTCCTGCCAAATGGCTGAAACTAAGCTGGTGAGGCCTTGCTTAGTACTTGGATGGGAGGCCTGAGATGTTGCTGCTGGAAGTGGTTTTGGTGGGCAAGTAGGGGGCAATCTTCCCTTTGGTCAAAATATCCCCAATGCTCCAGCACAGTGATGGGGACGCCGTCTTTTCGATGAGATTTTAAACCGAAGTCCGAAGTCATCTCTGTAAGCGATTTGAGTGTCTAGAAAAGCGCTATATAAAATGTAATGATCTATCTATCTAAGAAGATGAAAGCTCAGTGACTCTGAAAGAAGGTTCATTGTTGGCACATTTTTGGCATGAACTTCAGATATTATTTAGATATTTAGATGTTTCATGAGGAACAAAGTCTAAAGTGATTTTGTTGCTGAACTCTGAGGAGAAGACATCCATGTGGACAGCTGTGGACAGTACAGACTTGGATCATGCTGTCCATGAATGTAGCCTAAATTTCTGTGTGCAAGGCTACATAGAAAACCACTCAAAAACTGACTGAAAATGTATACCTTATCTGGCGTGTTCAGTTGTTTGTCGTATGATCTTTACATGCACGGTTTTGTATGTCACTTTGGATTAAAGCGTCTGCTAAATGAAATGTAATCTAGATTCTCTACTTTGGAGGATATGAACCATTTCAGTTTACCTTGGTAGCTCATTGCCCTTTTACCGAACTTCTTATAGGTGTTTTCATCCAGGCTCAATCCAGACTGTGGGGTACATCAACAGTGGTTTAACTGTATGCCCCACCCAGAGGACCCCTAGAGATGTACATAATCGACTGGACCATAGCTTTCCAGCGACACGGTTGCCTACCACAGGTGCACTGTGCACATCTGTCTGCCTGGCTTCTCATTTCTCCCACACCTCGGGGAAAGGAAAAGCACCGCTGTGCTGTTTAACCCAGGGGCTACTGTTTCCTTATTTAGCATGCTTCGGCATTATGGGTGCTATAGCTCTGCTGAAATGCAATGCGGTGACTTGTTTCACTAAAGTCATTTCATGCTCGCAGCTTAGACGTTTTACTGCAGGTCACAGTGGCGTCCACATCCCTAGAGATATGTTAATGCATGAAGAAGAGTCACACACAGGAGGAGTGTTGTTTTATTGAAGCAGAAAAAACCTATAGGCTGAAGGAGGAATACTGATGCAAATCAAAAGACTGGACAGAAATGCTGCTTTATTTAGTGCTCTTTTATATCTGGGTGTGGCATGCTTCAGTGGTTAACGGATGGGGCTCTGAGACTGATGGTCATGGAGTAAAATCTTGGGTGGCATACAGCTGCAGTACACTGACACATGGGGCTTTGAAACTGAGTATTAAAGGTGTATTACCTCAGATGTAAAGTTTCCTTTTGATTGTGTAAGGCAGGCCTGGGTTCACTGTATTTGTTTTTTTGATTCAAATACTTTTCGGTGCTCTATTTATCTTGCCTGGTGTATTTCAGCCTGCAAGGAGGAGCAGAGGGGCGGGGTTTATACTTTTGGAATCATTTCATTTGTGCCAATACACCAGCCAAGCTTTGTCAAATTCAGAAATGTATTTGAATCCAAAACAAATACAATTTTAACTCTGGGTCTGGTGTGAGTTATGAAATTGGACACCATCCATACCCCCGGATAAGAAAAAAAATAAAATAAATAACTAATAATAATACATGAAGTGGCCAAGATTGTGCCAAGATGTAACAATGGCTAGGTAAAATGCCAAAGTCCAAAGTATTGTTGGACTTGCAGATTGATTGATAGCAGAAGCACTGGGAATTGGTAGGCCATTGAAATCATCGTCCATTCTCAGTGGCATGACATTCTTAATGGTATGAAAGGGAAAACTGCTGTCAAGTGCAGAGAAAAAATCAAATGGCCATTCAGTGTAATACAATAAACTACTCCACAGTCTGAGCTTGAAAGCAGAGAGGAAAATATGATCCATTGAGCCAGAGCCTATGTGGAGTTCACAAAGAAGAAACAAAAGAAGATAAAAAGAAAAAAAACTCTTACAGAAAGGAACAATGCCCTCTAAAACGATGTATTATAAATAAGGACACACTCAGGCTTGCTTTTTATCTTTGCTTGCATTTCCCAACTTTGTCATCCTCTTTGTCTGGCTTATAACATCTGCACGGACTGGTGAAAACTCATGAAAATTGGTAGAACTGTTAAGGCATATATCCCCGATGTCATGTATTAAAATTGCGCTTCGTAGCACTGTAGTGATTAATCAAATATTAAATTTTGAGATTGTCATAACTTTTGACAAAACCAATGTGCGATTGATGAAACATGTGCAATCTTTTCTTTTCTTTTTTTTGTATCCCAAGCCTATCAGAGGATGAATATGAGAACAAAGGTTCCTAAATATGATGCACATGCCTGTTGATGTTGATTGTCATATGGAAACACCCTAGCGATGGCGTGCAACCTAACGACAGTAGGTGGACATGGGACCAAGTTAGCTGCACCAAAAAGCCATAAATAGCTCTGGCATATGGCCTAGCTAGTTAAAGCCCATCCACACTAAGAACTATAAATATAACAATAACTATGTGAGCATCTGCTCTGATGAACGATAACATTCTATAAATTGTTTCTCGGTTATGTCATCTGTCATAGCATGAGATGCCCTGTAAATTTGATGGGATTTTGATTGGCTTTTTTGTTTGTTTTATCATTCAGGAAGCTGGTAAGAATCGCTCCGAAAGTGATCCCAATTATAGTGTTCATCAGTGTAATTGTAGTTGTAGTGTGGACTCCAATTGAGTTGATTTTTAAAACTATATTGATAGTTGTAGGTATAGTTCTTGGTGTGGATCGGTCTTCATGTCACGGGATGTCTAGTAACAGTTGTTAAGCAAAGTATCTCTGATGGAGCCACCACCATCTTGGCGGTCATCCGTTGAAGTTTGTTAGCCACCTGTCCAGTTGGAAGTATTTCAAACGGTCCAGGGGAGGAAGCTATTAGCTAGTGTTGTCAAAAGAAAATGGATTGTCACACCAAAGTACTTCAGTTATCAGGTAGCCTAAATTTTAATTTATATTGCGTTAATGCCGGCATAATTTAATATTTATCTTATTGTAAACATAACTTAGCTTACAAAAGACCAGGACCTGCAATGTCGTCCCCCCAAGTGGTCAACCAGGAAGCTAACTAAGTTAGCTAACCAGCTATATATTTCAACTGTGTGCAAGCTAAAATTATTGAGTAGGCCTAGCTTGCTACATCATTTTTTATTATGCACCTAACTGGTATAGTAGCTAATCTTAGGCAATCTATCACTATGGAAAACACAGCCATAATGTTATAACATAGCTATATATTACTAACTTTACTTCACAAGGCTGAAAATTGTTCACAAGTGAAAATTTTATTTTAAGCTGTATTTTATGATATTAGCTAGCTAGCATTCAATTAATGTTACAGCATATAGCTAGAAAGCTAGCATTACAAAGTAATGTTTGCTAATTTATGTTATGTTGCTGTATTTGATGGCTAATGTGATTTTGTTTGATCAACAATGCACAATGTTGACATGATAAATTAAATTGTTATTGTTCAATGTTAAGGTTTATCTTGCCTAATGTTAACAGGCTACCAGTATATCCAGCCAGTACAAAAAAAACTTAGGTACCAGATATGCAATATTGAAATGAAAATAATTTCATTTTTTCCTGAATTTGCTGAATGGGAAATAGGATTAGGAATATGATAATTGGTGCACATTGCCACTCTAAATAAGCCACTTTTATTTACGCCTATTGGTTTTACATTTACAGACCTGGGATCTTAGAAATAAAAATGAATTTTAGCTGGATTATACTTGAAAGCATTCTTTTTAAAGGGAAAAACCATTATCTCCACAGAAACAGGCTACTCTTGAAATTTCCAGAACAGGAAATTCAGTCCAAAGTGAACCCTGTCCTCTCATGTCCTGTACTCTCACACTGCATAAATGCAAGTGAGAGCAGTGATGATGGTGGGCTCAAAGAGCTGCAAGGTCATCCATCCTCGGAATTCTTCCACTTCTCAGGTTTAAGCACCGAAATGTCACACGTTGTGACACACCCCTGGGTGGACAGAAGAGATGGACACAGGGAAACAGTGAGAATGGAATATGTCATGCCACAGGAGCGAGGAATGGAGAGAGAGCAAAGTTTAATGGCTTTACCCCAGCTGCCCATATGCAGCACTTCTTGCTGCCAACGACGACATGTGAACCCAGGGGAAACACTGGATCAGGCAAACGGAGCCTATCCTGAAAAGGAAAAATACTTGTGCAGAAGTAGCATAATAGTCATCAATATGGTGACAACAATTATTAAAATCCATGAATACTGGACCACACTGGTGCTACCGAGCAAAGTCTTTCAACAAAGTAAGTGTGCGCCAAAAGTGTGTCTGAAAAAAACAATATATTAATCATGCTGATTAATGTTCTTTGACCCCGCAATTGCGATTTATTATTAAAGCTACTGGAAAGCAATAGTTTTTGGTCCTATTATTATTATTATTATTATTATTATCATTATTATGGTCACAGTTTCAATCAATTATAGTAACTATCATTACATTGAAAAGCCAAATAATTATGAATTTCTCAAGACAATACATTACACATTTCAAGTTTAAATTTGAAACAGTCTGTTTCATTTATCTCTCTCTTAACCCCTCTCTGACCTTGACCTTGCCTTTTAAGGCTTTCATCACCTTGCCCCCTCTCCTTTCTCACACTCTCTTTCTCTCCCCCTCTCTACCTCTCTCTTTCTCACTCTCTCTCACAATCAAGAGATCATTTTTATGGCAGTGACCCGGCATTTAGCATTCCTCTGAGCATACAGTTACAGATTGAGATCTTGTGCGCATGTGTCCTGTCGTGCGTTTATTCGTTTTGCTGACATTAATCAGGGCTCCCGTTACAGTGCCTGTTGAGGAGTCTGCAGGGCATGTGACTCAGCAGCATAAATATGAAAAATTCACCACTTGGTTCGCCAAGCAGTGACGCTGAGATAGGATGGGGGGAATCTGTTATAATATTAGTATCATGCCACAACCCGGGAGAGCTTGTGACATAGGGGTGCAAGCCACTGCAAGAAATAAGTCACTAGACACCAAGTGCAATCGACCATTTTAGGGACTCACTAAAGGATTATCCTGATTTTAAGCACCTTTCGGCTAAGTCCTCTGACTCAGAACACTCCTGCCAAAAAATGTCTCCCCAGAGCCTGTTTATTTGGGTCTGTGAGTATAAAGTTTCTCAAAGTGAAAATCTGCTTTTTAGAGAAGACCCATACATTTTATTTAGCCTTAAAAGCATATGCTGCATTGCATACAATACCTTTCTTGCACTATTGTATGTGTTGTGCAGCTCATCATAATAACCACAATTGTGTTCTGTAATGACAGTGAATAAAACGAGTTGCTTATGTGGATTTCTAGTATCACTGCTTGAGCTACAGCCAACTTGAGAATCAGCAACTTGGCTAATTCAAGACAAGTAACAGATCCGGTTGTCGAGGCTTCCGACAGTCTTGGCTAGAGTTTGGATAGCTGCCCGAAGAGCTTTAGTTGGGTCGGCACGGGATGATCCGGGCTCTTCTGTAGAGATTAGATGGAATGGCCCAGGCTGGGAGAGGTGGGCTTGTTGGTGCATATGTAGCAACACATTTGCTTCTGCACGGAGCTTGCGAAGTGGTACCGCCATTTTAAAATGCCTCCTGCGCAAGATTGGTGGTAATCCACTAGGTGATTTCGGACTCATCCATGACGTGAGTAGCATTGGGATGCGAGTTTCTGAAACGCAGATAATGTGCATTTTTATACTCGTATTTTTTTGATTTGTGCCTCAGAAACTAATAACAAAGTTCACCTAGCATTCATAGTACACGGTGACCTTGACATTTCTGCAGCAGAATACTCTGCTGGAGCAATTATCCATTGGAAATTTCCTTTCTTATTTATCGAGGCAAAATTATTTAAATTAGCAGTCTGATTTAGTAAAAACCAGTTTAATCACCATAAATAAAAACATTTTATTTTCAAGGGCCAAAACGTTCCGAGAGTTAAACAGCAAGTGCGATAATGGCTAGTGCAAAAACCTAAATCACAAAATCAATGCATTTTCATCAACAATCGGAATGTGTGGTTTTACTGCTTATCTTATGGTGTCCAAAAGCCCTTGATGCAAACAATGAGAATGAATGCATCTGAGTAATCAAAAAGGTAGGGCACAACAGTGTAAAGTCCTTAAACTACCTATATGTCTAGCTCTTCAACTGTGGAGGTTTTTCTCTTCTTCACGTCATTAGATCAGCAATCTGCTGTATTTTCAAATCCACCCAACCCGATCCGCATCTGATAGAGAGCGCTGCTTTTTTTAGAGGATTTTGTTTCATGCATTTTCTGCCAGGAGATTATGAAAATGAAACCGCTTGTTCTTCAGTGGTTTAGCTGCTTATTGACATATCTGCTGTGCTCCGCTGGTACATAAGGGAACAAGGGATGCACCTGGAGTATATATACTGTAACAATGCATTTTACAACAGCTCATATGTATCCAGGGTTTTAGAGGAAATGTATGTGCATAAACAATTCTCAGTGCTGCCACGAGCCAAATATAGATCAGACCTGTTCTGCAAAGCTGCATTGCTGCAGGTCCGCACCTGGTGTGAACTGTGCATGCTTCTGTATACTACTGCCATTACTTGGGGTATGGTTCTCTGATGGACACAGCATGTGCTGCTTCATGCTATGGGCAGAAAACATCCATGAAATGATATTGCTTTTTATTTAACAGGCGATTTTATCTTCATTAAGCAACGTACAAAAAGGCCATACCAAGGTCATGAGAACAAACTACAGAACAAGGCCAAGTCCATCAGTAATAAGGTCAAAAGCTATAGTACCAAGATAAATACAAATGCAACAGTCCTAGATTAAACTACAAAGTACAACAAGGGGCTAAATGATTGAGACAGGTGAAACACAAGTGACAATAGATGAGGGTACTCCCGCAAAGGAATCAAGGTATATGGTAAATGGTTGGCATTTATATAGCACCATTATCCAAAGCGCTGTACTATTTATGCTTTCTCATTCACTCATTCATACACACACTGACACACCAACTGCCATGCAAGGCACCAACCAGCTTGTCAGGAGCATTTGGGGGTTAGGTGTCTTTCTCAGGGACACTTCAACATACCCATCGAACTGGCAACCCTCTGACTGTTCTTACCGCCTGAGCCAATGTTGCCCCATGAGTTAGTGAATGGGCAGTGAGCGAACAGCACTGGGGAGCTAGTGTGGAGAAGCTCCGCAGTCGGGACAAGCGACAGCCAGACACACGGATGGCAGGATGTGCAAATTGCCCTGTGGCAGCAGAGCAGAGTGGCTGAACTAACTGGTCATGTGTAGGGTTGAATTATGTCCTGTAGGTAGGGTGTGGCTGTCTTGTTCGCTGCAGCATAGACCAGGGCTTTGAATCTGATCCTGGCAGCCAGTGAAGTGACTTTAGCAGTGATGTGTGAAGACTTTGGAGGGTTGAAGACGAGTCGGGCCACCGCATTCTAGATGAGTTGTAGTGGCTGGACGGAGCAGGCTGGCAGACTGGCAGGAAGTTGCAGCAGTCTAGCCAGGAGATTATGTAGCTAAATCTTCATAAAAAATGTTTTTAAGAGTGTTCTATATGTTGTGGGTAGCCTACAGCAGTGGGTTCATAGAATTTCAATCAAATTAACATTGTGGCACCACCGACTGCAACAAAAGCACCATGACAGACCTCTAGATGAAGGAAAAAGATAGCGATCCTCTAAACGGAAGTTAAACGGCAGTGTGATTCAACCACAAAAGACTATATGATTATCCTACTGAGGACATGTTGCCTCTTAATTTTGTTAAAGCCTTTCTTGATCCCATGGAATTGTTAGAGTCAGCATATAATAATATAATTAATTAATTAAAACAACAATTCATTAATGTATTAACTATTTAATGAATTCATTGTCCTCTTTTTTGCACTGTGACATAATTATCCATCCACTGGGTTGATCAATATAAGTTGATTGCTTTTGCTATTTTGCCTACAGCCTTGTTAGTGTTCGCAAGACAGTCTCAACAGGATGTTGCAAAGTGTGTTTGTTTTTCTGAAGAATTGATTGGTTGAATTTGCATTCATTCTTGCGATAGCAAGATCGCAAATTCCTGGAGGGACTGGCAGAATGATTTTTTATTAAATAGTGGAATTCCCACAATTCAATTTGCTACACATTCCTTTATTCAGGTATGGGGTCAAAAGGTAGTTAAAAAATAAACTTCGTTCATTTTCACTTGTCAATGCTTGTTATTCAACGGTTAGCCAAATCGTCAGCAAAGTACTTTACAGTGAGATGATACCATGCTGATACCATGATGATAAGCTGTCAGTTTTGTTCCTGACACAGCCAGGGGGGTATACTATGAAGCAAATGTAACATACCTAAGGCTTCTTTGCTTAACCTCGCTTAACCAAACAATCGCTATCCCATAAAAGTGCCGGTGTAGGCTATGCTAAAATGAGCCTATAACCGTGCAGCTTGGGCCAGCCTGTGTTCTGATTCCCTGGCTTCGACCTCTGCCAGTCCTTCTATGTCCACTTCCCTGATCCCCGGTACGCGGTTTGCTTGGATTTTGACCTGTTGCCTGGACTTTATAACAAACTCTGGGTATTGCCCAGTTCTGCTGTGCTTTGACCTTTCTCCGTTGACCTGTATTAAAGCCTGCCATTTCACTTCACTCTTGAGTCTGCTCTTGGTTCGTCTGTCCCACGACCCTGACACTTAGCAGAGTGGGAGGCAGCCACTGTAGTACCATCAAGTGCGATGATGAGTTCTTGTACCAGGGAGGCTCTTTGAGGGATAAAGAGCAGCTACGTCCTGTCAAGGTTGAGCTTTGGGTGAAGCCTGGCCACCCAGTCTGTCGGCCAGGCAGCGAGATATTCCCTCATTAACCTGTGTGGCAGAAGGAGTCAAAGAGATGAAAAGTTGAGTATTATCAGCATAACAGTGATATGAAAAGCCATGTAATGTTACTGAACCAAGAGATATAGTGAAGGCACTAATTACAGTTTAGAATTACTGAGACAATTCATATTTATGTCAACAATATATTGTTGGCTACTTAACTATTTCAATTGTTTGGCCACATCGGCCCACTCAGATTCTCTCTCCTTCCTTTTCTAAACCCTCTTAAATTCCTGCAAAACAAATGTTATTTAGTTAGTAAAGTTAGTTGTATAGGTTATTAGTTGAAGTTATGCTTCCTTCTTCCAAGAGAGTAAGGTGAGGTGCAATTGTAAATAAACAAAGGTGATGTTATTAAACCCACCTTAAACTTAACACACACACACATACAAACACATGTATTTCCATGTAGTTAGCTTAGTCTTCCCCAGTTTTGTGCATGTTCTGTATATATTTTTTGTTTGTTCAATAAATTCTCTCATGTCATGTCTGATCCAGTGTTACATAAGCATGAAAATCCTAGCCTAAATAGTGTATTCCAGAACTCAGTACCTTAACTAGTAAATCATTGATGTAATTACATTTTCACTGTTAGTTAATGTGTGTATCCTTCATATCATTATCATATTTGATCATTTTAATAATTAATTAAAATCAATTCATAAATTTATACATACATTTATTAATATTTTAATAATGTTGATTCTATAAATTTATGAGATGTGCTTCAAGTAAATTATGATTTACCCATCCTCCCTGCATTTGCATTTTCACTTTTCTAATAAAAACCAGGGAGGAACTCTCCACCAATTACAAAGTTTGTTGGTAACAACAAAGCCATTCTCATACACCAATCCCAAGTATGGTTGTTAATAACTAATAACTAATAGCACTGCTGGTAGTAGTCAAATTCACAAATTCTCTGGAGTGATGCTTTGGAGCCGTGATCCCCACTGGATCTAATCAATGCATCAAAGAGAGCTAAGCTTCAGGCCTGATTCATGATTGGAGGAACCAGAAGGAGAAAGTGCTTTTTACACACTAGGAACCACACCAGACACAGACACATCTGAGATGTTTCTCACTTGAGTTGCGCAACTTCAAAATGGGTGGTCTGTGCTGAGCTGCACTGAATATAATTAAATGATCTCTTCCTGCCAACAGATGGCGAATTTGCCCAGAGTTCCCATTACATTGCTTTTTCCTTTATTAAAATTCATTAGTCAGTGCTTACAACACATGGGTGACTTATAAAATAGTCAGCAGTATATACAGTGGGTTCCTCAATTATTCGCACCCTTAAAAAAATGGCTGCATGAAAAATGAAAAAAGGCAGCATATAATAAACAACATGATAAGATGTATATTTTATGTTTAAACATACTGGAATACTATATACTTTTATTTAAATACATTTACTCTCATTTTTCAATGTTTTTTATTTAGTCATTTAATTTTTTGAAAACCACAGGTGCCAAAATTATTGGCACCCCTAACAATTATTGTAAATAACAAATCTAACAAATTGGCAATACAATTTTACTTTAATTTTGTAGGGTAGAATTTCCCAAATAAAAGTACAACCTAGCAAAAACCGCTAGGCACAAAACAAAAACCCATGAGGCGCAGCTCAGGAAGAAAACCACAAAATAAAATACAATACCGGGGACAACGTCCCTCTACCACCGGCTCACACGAGCCCCAAACAAAAAAAGGAATAAATGAAAACCTTTCAGGAAGGCGTCGGTGAACAAACACTGCAACCGAGCGCCTTCCTTACCTATTATTTGGTAGTCTCAAAGAGTTCTGATAAATAAACCAACACCGTACCTGACTCTACCAGTACAGAGTCTACCTGGTGTGTTACCGGCTTTGTGCATGTGCGAACGTTGAACACAAAAGCACTGAAGGGAGTCAGCACTGGCTTTAAATACTCTTGGGGAAGGTAATTCCCCAGGAGTTAATGAGGAACAGGTGGAACTAATGATCCTCGGCCCTCTGGTGGACCCACCGGGTACTACCTCCCACCATGACAAATGTAGTTACTCTCAGTCAAAAGGAACTATATTGTGTAATTCCATCACTTATTAAAATGAGGTAGCAAGCATGCAAAATCCCTTTGTCAACCATTAGCATGGGAAAAGCCAAAGAACTGTCAATTCTGAAGACACAGATGGTAATTGACCATCACAAGTTGGATAATGGGTACAGAACAGTGGAGGCTGGTGACTTCCAGAATTGAGGAGGCCATTTTTTTCCGCTTGCTCACTTCACTCGCGATGGAATGTTCCCTGTTCTCTTATCTGTCTTTGTGCTGGCCAAAGGCATACTATTTGGAGTGTAAGCTACAGTCAGAAAGTTCTGGCTGATGAAATTCATTGTGCAGAGCTTAGCCTTGTGCCTTCCTGAAGAAATGACATTGCTGTAAGTCTATGAGCCTGCCTGATAATTAAGCTGAGAAATGACATTTGGATGTAATATAAATGCCAAGTGAACTTGTGTAAAAGGCAGGAATTTTAATTATGTAGTTAAAAACAATTTTGTTTAGCTTACATTTTTCATTCTTCTACAGCTTCAACATGTAATCACCAATTTAATCAAGTTTAGCATATAAAAAAGATAAGATAACACTTTCTTTATCATATGTAGTTTTAATTTCAAAGTTTTTATATTTAATATAAAATATGTAAAAATATGGTTCCAGTTGGCTTTATCTAACGTTAACGTTATCCACTAGAGGGCAGCACTCTATTCGTATTTAGAGTGAATTTCCTCACAGAGCAACAATTCGGTAATTTGATATGGAAGATTATTAAATTGACTTGTAATAAAACTAAATGGACTACATTAAAAATAAAACTGTTCAATAAATCCCAAATGGTGTCTAACATGACCTATTGAATGTCATTCTCACTCCCTAGTATCTGGAATCTGCATATCTCCAGCCCAAGATCTCAAATTGCGCTAGAATCTCGCCGAATTCCGAGGTAGTTTTAAGCAAAAGTGTTTGGCCAAATGAGCTATAAACTCCAGGGATGATAGCCAGGGGTGTTCTCTAAATTTCCTGAAAAGCACAAGTTGATAGGACACTCGTAGCCACTATGGCGAGTGTTTGTTTGACTGAAGTGACTAGCGAATTCTCAAAATGGCTTCTGTGTTGAATAGGAAAGGAAAGGATAGTTGATTCCAAATGAACCAGTAGCATGTGATTGGACGAACAAAATGTCAATCTTTCAGCCCTGGACACAATGCATGGTGAGGCCAGGCCTCCGTTGCCCACCCATTTTCAGTGATCTGGCCAATCACATATTGGCATGAAAAAAAATGCATTACATTGACTTCTATGAAAAGCTAATTTCCTAGGGGAGGCCTGGCCTCCCTTAATACAAACTGATAGGGAAATCTGGCCTGTTGCTTTACAATTGCAATATTGGGTTTTAGCCATGGGAAAATTTAGATTTATGAACAAAACTAAAATAATATGAATATAAAAAATAAAAAATATGTTTTTTGTTAAAATAAATAAATAAAATAAATATATTTATTGTTTTTTTTAAATCTCTCTCTTCTCTCAAATTATTGGGGAGGCCAGGCCTCCTCCACCTCTATGGAGGAGCCTCCACTGGTACAGAAACATACATAAATGGTTCAACATAAAACCTGGCACTATAACTGCAATAATAAAAAGGTGTAAAACATGAAATGGTTGCAAACTTGCCAGGAAGAGTGTGCAATTGAATATCAGCCCCACCGACAGTAAGGACAAAGGTGAGGGAGGTAAAACTATACGTAACCCAAGGATCGCAGTTTAAGAATTTTACATTTTACACTTTAGTCATTTGGCAGACGCTTTTAATCCAAAGCGACTTACAAGTTTGCAGAATTGCAGATTGTCAAAAAAAAACATAAAATGGCACCTCCATACCAGCAAATGACAGCCCTTACTGATAACAATGAACACAACCAAGCATCTTGAGTTTTCCAAACCTCATTGTGACTGGAAGAGAGTGCTATGGTCAGATGAGACCAAAGTAAAACGTTTTGGCCATACACACCATCAACATGTTTGGTGAAAAATTTGTATGTTCATACAAGAAGCTCCTCATACCTACTGTCATATATGGCAGTGGGTCATTAATGTTTTGGAGATGTTTTGCTGCCAGTGGTCCAGGGGCACCATTTAGGAACAATGGCACAATTAATAGTAGCAGGAAAGCTTGGCAGAAAATCTGGTTGCTTCTGCTAGGAAGCTGAGTCTTGGTTGTAGGTAGATTGCCCACCAGTACATCAAAATCCACTTACAAATGGTTAAGTAAAAACAACAAACATGTTCTGCAATGGCCATCTCAGTCTTCAGACTTAAATACCATGAAAAACCTGTGGTCTGAACTGAAGCGGGGGGGTATCCCAATGATATTAATGAATCTGAAAAGTGAAACATTTTGAGGGTATTTACATCTATATCAGGTCATCTAGGTCCACCCATTTTGTGGGACCAAATTGGCTAACTGACAAAGGCACCACAAACAATAACCGCAACCCAGAGCGGCCCAGCACCATGGACAGCCACTGCAACCCAGAGTGGCCCAGCACTACGGAAAGCCACCGCAACCCAGAGTGGCTAGCACCGTGGAAAGCCACCGCAACCCAGAGCGGCCCAGCACCACAGACAGCCACCGCAACCCAGAGTGGCCCAGCACTACGGAAAGCCACCGCAACCCAGAGTGGCTAGCACCGTGGAAAGCCACCGCAACCCAGAGCGGCCCAGCACCACAGACAGCCACCGCAACCCAGAGCGGCCCAGCACCACGGACAGCCACCGCAACCCAGAGCGGACCAGAACCACGGACAGCCACCGTAACCCAGAGTGGCACAGAACCACAGACAGCCACCGCAACCCAGAGTGGGTAGCACCGTGGAAAGCCAACAAACAAAAATTATTGGTGATGCTGCTGATGGTAGCTGTGCTTTTCGAAGACTCATATCTGTCTGCATCTGTAGCCAAGACAATTTGGTTCAAAAGATCCTTTAGTTCAAGAGTCATACTCAAGTGCAACCAAATTATGCATGCCCAATTGGAATGTCATGCTGAAGACACCTTTACCTACCAAGTTTTTGTGACAATCCGCCTTTCGGTTCCAAATTAATTACCATTTGTATTCATTTTTGTGATTTTTATTGGCGCTTAGTCCTCCATATTTAAAATATATATGAATTCTTAACGCACACACAACAACCAAAAATGCCACTCACTCGCCCAGCGACCTCATGTACACACACGCAAACCAAACCAAAAAATATTTTTCAGGGGAAATCAGTTAAAACTGAAAGGTGAGCCTTGTTGTTTTGTTACCGCTCATGCTATGAAATGAGGAACCATTGCTACAATAAAATAACGGTATTGTCAGATAGTGTATATAAATTCACAAAAAATTTTATTACAATGACTTTGTCATTATTACGGCAATGTTAGGCCTGTTTCTGTGCCTGTTTCTGTCACTGTGTCATTAACCCACTATGCACTAAGGCACCCGATAGAAAACCCAGAGAAAGGCCTAGGAATCACAACAGATTTAAACAAACATGTGTCTTGAAAAACAGTCATATGATCAAATACAACACTGGCGTTGCATCTGTCTGTTAAGGGAGATGTAACACGCAGGTCACATCCGTCTGGTTAAGGGAGATGTAAAGTGCAGGTCACATCTGCCCATAAGGGGTTAAATGCGCAGTTCCATTAACAAAGCCTATGGTTAAAAGAAGGGACATGTTTAAAATAAAAATAAAAGATTTATCCCGGAAATGTGCATTATTATAATCCAATTTTCACCCGTTTTTTTATTTGTATTATTATTATATTTTTCAGGCAATTTTCACAATTTTTTTTAAATAATGGAAAATAAATCCCAGACTTTTTAATAAAAAAGAAAATAATGAGCCTTAATCATAATGGACATCGTAATTTATGATAGTTGTCTGAAGTTGAATCTGTCATGGCACACTCGTAAGGTGCCCCTTCATAAGAAAAAAAGGAAGAGAAACAAATAAGATAAGAATATAGAAATGTTCTTGCATGCGGCCCAAAAATTCCAGAATTCAGATGCAACTCCTAAAGCAGAGGGTTGGCCTTTGTAAACCCCTGCATTAGAAATGATTTCAGTTTGGCTTAAGCCACTTTTGGCTCCTCTGAGTTTTGGGCTGTTATAGAACTGGACTTCGCATTGACACAAAGAAGAAGGCCTCGCGACCTTGAATCAATTGTAGCCTCACAGCTTGTGTATATTGGAAATATGCAGTTAGATGAAGATATCTCAGGCTTTGTTTTGACAGCAAGGCCTGTTAGTATTCTCAGAACTTTTCTGCTGAAAAGGCAGTTTTCATTTTGCTTATTTAGAAGAATGTTTTTTTTTTATTTAAAGCCAATCTTATTTCCCTATTCTACAAGCATTCCAGCCAGGTCCTCACAAAGGCACTCACATTATTGAGTTTGTTATGTTACAGTGATTGATTTGATTAAGTCAGTAATAGTATATTTGTATGTTCTTTACATTTATATAAGCTGATTATTTATATACTTGTCAATCAATCTATGATGTATGGGAACCAATCATGGTTTAGACACAGTCCTCCTCAAGTAAAAATGAAAATGTAACATTCTATACAGAAGCTATAGCAATTTCTTGAAAAAGGCAGTAGAGAAGAAAACTGCAAAGTGTTTGCGCTTGTAAAAAGGAAATAACTTGTCTCCAAGGATGCAATAAGAGAGGAAAACTACTTTCACTTCTTCTCTGTTTCTGGGAAACAAGAGCTCTGCCATGATTATTTTTTGGCTTATTTCTGTTTTTCCTTTGGGTGCAAACTTTACCACAGTGTGCACTTGCAGTAGTTTGAGATGTTGCGATACTAATTAATTGTTTTTATTTGAATTGTAAGCTCTCCTGAGCACCCTTGATATAGTGCGTTTGGAGTCTGAACTTACCTTGGACCCATGCCATTTTGGCCACCCGGGGGGACCCTGTGAATAACAGGCTACCAAAGTGAGCTATTCCAACATATTTGTTGTTTAAGGCCTCTGATTTTTTAATCACATCTCAAGCTGGTAGGTTATTTTTTACAATTTGTTCTTGTTCTTGAAATCGAAGGAGAATAGAAAAGTGCTTGATGTTTCATTTGTCAGCTCCACCCTCCACCCTCCACCCTCCTTGCAGGACTGTCTCCTATAATCACATGCAAGCTTGTTATGGATTCTTGGCAACTTTGCAGCTCCTTTGAACATCACTTACGTTCTGATTGCTGGCCTCAGGGCTAATTTCCAAGCTCCCACCAATTACAAAAGGACAGCGTCTCCACGCTAGTGATCATTTTCTGATTTATGGGAAATATTTTTGCTGTCGTGTCACTTTCCTCCCATCACGACATTGGCTGTGCCATGAAACACAATCACACACCATAACTAATTGCATTCGATTGGCAGGGAGATGGTGAGCATCACAAATCTTAATTAGCAATTAAACAGAGCAGATCAATTAATGTGAGCCATTGAAAATGCCAACAGATTAAAAAATTATCCATCGCAGGAGATGTTCAATAGCCAATAGATAGGGATAGTTTTATTGGGAAGCCTAAGACAAATGATCACCAAAACTTTGTCAAGCTAGCTTTGTATAAAAGGGTTTTTTAAAGATGTATGCTAATGGTGCTTAACAGCAAATTAACAGCAAATTGAAGAGATAAATAAGAATGAAGAAGCAACCATAGTCATGCAAAAAACTGTAAAGAATTCTCAAATATTAAACATTGAGTACAGATATAAACATGATCATATTCAACTTATTTTGTGTTTACTTGTTTAAGTGCTCATAATAAATCACAGCTGTTGCACCTCCAACAAATCAAAAATCTAACTTTCTCATTCCATATGTGTTACATTCCCTCGTGTTATGGAGTTTGTGCCTGTGACTGGGTGCTCCTGCAAGTTAATCTGATGCAAGACCTGATTACCAGATTGCTGATGAGGCGCACTGATATCCGTCATACAGTCAAAATAAAAGCTGAAGACTCTTCAGGTCTACTGACTCCCTTTGCCCTCCATTTTGAGGTGCTTTGATTGTATTTTCGCTCAATGCTCAATGACTGTGCTTTCAGTTTAAGTTTTGTGTTTAGTGTATTTTTCAGTTGTAGGTTTTAGGTGGTCAGGCAGTTTGTTTTCAACATGTTTATTAGAGTTGGGTCAAAGTAGGGAAGATATCTGCTGGATGAGGAGTTTTTCTATTTGTTGTTCTGAATGTAATCTTTGCCCACAGAGCAATACAGCACCATAACTGATATGAAGTGTCTTGGCTCCCCCAAACAAGCTATGGTAGTTGCGTCCTAGTGAAAATATACCCTTGGTGGAAAGTTTTGGATTGAGAATAAGCAAAGAAAAAATGTATATAACAAACCTTTTAGAATGAAAACAGGACTCTCTTCATATTTTCTGTTAACATACAATCATTGGTTATTATTATATTATTTACAAGTTATCCCAGAAACAAGCTGTGGAATTAATCATTTTCTACTTCTGGCTATTCTGATGGTCCAAAATAAATCCTAAGGATCCATCTTCCACTAGCTAATGCAACCAACCACATGGGGGTGCAAATCTGTAACTGTCTGCTAACCATTCTCCATTGGAATTAATGACTTCCGGTCTCCATCAATCCGATGATGCATTGAGTTGTGAACACGGTGCTAGATCCTTCTCTCTGCTCATACATATAAGCTAGCTGATGGCTACTATCTGTAGTAAACCGATGTTGTAAAACTCTCCTGTATAATTTCTGTTTGATTACTGGGCAGTTCCAGCATTATGAAAGAGACATTCGGACACAAAATGACAAACAAAATCCCTCATATTATTGAACTACCACAAACTGAACACTGCAACATATTAATATCCTTTTTTTTCCTCTTTCTGTGTGTGTGTTTTCCCTTTCTTATGAAGGATGGGGTAGACTGTCCCCAGCCTTCATCTGAGTGTGAGGATTATACTGCCCCATTGATCACTGAGTATCTAAACTACCTCCTGATATTTTCTGACAGTCCTGCAGAAGGTGTTTTGCTGGGTTTCTCACTCTTGCAGGGTCGCATCTGACCACTTCTGGAGCTGGAACTTGCTGCTCAGGAACCTGTCCCTGGGAAGGCTGCCTCTTTCCAGGCTCATCTGATGTCTCGTGGTCAGGTAAGACGGTGGGCATTGCTGGTGCCACAGGTACTGTTTTCAGGTGGCTGCAGTTGTGTCACAGAATCCCTCTGGGGGTATCGATCAGGTATGACCTTGGTGCGTCTGTCCGTCACAACAGTACCTTTTTCCTTTGTGTCTTTCACCCAGACATGCTCACCCCGGGTCAAAGGTGACAAGTCATGCCGGGTGTCTTCTGTTGAAATTTTCCCAGCTTTGCTGTCTGCCCCACTGCTCCCCCTTTTTCAGCTTGGTGAGATCCATCCAGCCTGGATCCAGGGTAGATGGGAAGACAGGCACGGTGGTGCGAATCTTCCTGCCCATAAGCAGTTCCGCTGGGCTGTGACCATTGACCAGTATCGCTCAGTAGGCCACCAGGGTGAGGTATTTTGAAGGGGGCTTTTCACTGTCCTCCCCACTCGTTCAGCTTCCCCATTACTCTGAGGGAACCTAGGGCTGGATGTGATGTACACAAACTCCCAGTCAGTGGCAAAGAGTTTGAAGCCGTCTGCTGAGAGCTGTGGACCACTGTCCGTCCGGACTTCAGCAACAATTCTGTGAGGAGCAAAAATTTATTTGAAATGCTCTACCTCTGCTAGGTACTGGCTATCATCCCACTGGAACAGATCAACTCCAACCCTTGACCATGGTCTGTCCGGGAACTCGGTTGGTAGCAATGTCTCCTTGAAATTGGCCCTCTCTTTTGCACTTATGTCACAGTTTTCTATGACTTTCTGAAGCTGCGCATTGTTTTGCTCGTTCACGGCACTTTACTATGACTTGATGTCCTACATTGTCCTACTGTCCAGATTTTGTACAATGTCTGCTTGAAGCGACACAGGGATCACCATTCTCTTCCCTGTGAGTATGAGTACATTGTTCACTGAGAACTCTCCCTGAAATGTCAGATAGCTGCAGTGCCCTGTCCACAGAGAATTTGTACGGCCACCCCTCTGTGCAGTATTTCCTTAGCTGCATCAGGATTTCATCATTTTCCTGGTTTGCCTAGATGTCCTGAAGCAGTTTCTCCATGGTTAGGTTTGTGCTGATGTTATGTTATGATTCTTTCCCATACAAGTTGATCTCGTCTTCCAGCTGTTTGACCCCTGCGGCCTGTGCAGGTGAAAATCCTCGCAAATCACTTTTGTGAAACAAGCTCCTGTCTGTCAATTTATTCAGCCAATAGACTGTTTTCTTCCGCTCCCTACACTTTTGTAGGCACCCCTTCTTTTACTACAGCCATGCGTTACATATGGGCGCACAACTAGCAATAGCATAGCATAGTATATTCACCTTGATAGCTTATGTAGCCACTCTGGTTAGTTAGATTATAAATAATAAACCATTTCAGTTTAGTTTTTTTGCAAAGTAAGGGTTTTTTCTTTTTATTAGCTAGCTTTGTCTAGGTTTTTGAGGTGTCTACACCAAAATGTGAAGCCTGGAGGTGATTTTCCTGAAGGGGACACTTCTGATGATCCCCTCATTGAAATGTAAGTTATTTTACAGTACTTCGTTTAAGACGGTGGTAGCTTTAGCTATTTTTTGCCCTTTAAAACCAATGAATGAACTATAGCAACATAAACATAAGTTGAACTGTTGTTTCATTATTAAAAAAAATGTGTCATGACACTGCAAACTTTTTCCCCCCCAGCTATGTTCGTAACATCCTGAGAAGTTTCTGGAAACAAGTAGACTAGCTAATGTTACTGCATCTAAGGAAATTGTACAAGAAAACAGCAATTTTACATTCGCCTAACTAGCTAATGTTACATTTAGCAGCGATTCTTGAATGATTGTTGTTGAGTTTGAGTTGAGTTATGTAACTTAGATATCCAACTATCTATTTGTAAAATAATGCCATTGCTCATATGAGTGTAGCTAAGTTATATGGAAACGTAAGGTACTTTTATTGTGGTATAGATAGCATATGCCAAACCAATTTTTACAATGTATGAAATGGTTTGTGAAAGTGTTTGTTCAGTAGATTTTGTTTAGTTTGTTCAGAAGTGTTTGCCCATTGTTCCACCTGAGTAATTTGTTCTGTATGCTGTACACACTGCAGATGAACAAATGGGTAATTTAATCATAACATGGGGAGTGATTGTTTTATTATTGTTGTTGATTGTTGCAAAAGGGGGAGGAATGTTTTGGGGGTTAAGTTATATCAGCATGGCGCCAGTAATTTGTTGGCATCCATGGTCAGGGTTAGTTCAGTGTGTAATAATATTGTTTGCTCTCCTGAGGGCACGTTTAGCATAAATGATTTCTCCCTCTCTCCCTGAATAAATAGTCTCTCCCTTTTCCTTCCTCAGCAATTCTCCTTTGTGCTCTCGGTCGCCCTCTCACGCAGACAGGGTGCCGGTAAGAGGTCTCTCCCACAGTGCTCTAGTGCTCGGGGACAGCGCGGTGAGGAAGGGGGCGTACCAGGGTGCAGAGACAAGGAGACAGGTGCCCCTCCAGCTTGTCATCCAGCTCACCCAGAGGGGGCACAAGTCCACCTATGCCAGGGGACAGGTGGAAGGATGGCAGGGAGCAGGATCAGCAGCCATTATATCTCTGACCTCCTCCAATGTCTCCTTTCCTCTTCCAGATCACTCAGATCCTCTAATGAGCGATAGCATTATACGCTCAGCATTATTATCATATTATTATAAGGCTAACAGTTTTATTATGGCCAACATGAATGTACCTCAGAAATATGACACAACGTAAATAATGTTACAAGCAAGACTATGTATCTTTACTATGTTCATATTCTAGAGTCTAGGACCTTGACTTCATACTACATCTTCGCCTTCTGACCCAAAATCCGTGTCAGCATGGCAGGAATTTGCTTTCGCCATGCGGCCACTTATCATTTTCATATTTGTTTCAAAAATAGAATCGAAACAATGAATCGTGAAAGGGACATCTCTGTATGCAAAACCAATGGTAAGACTGCATATCTATTCCGTATTTAGTCACAGCTATTGATAGTAGAATGATATGGTATAGTTACACAAGAATTCCTCTTCATTTCGCTATTCAGTGAGCAGTGTTTTTCACTGCTATATTGGCAGTGTAATAGATTCTGGTTATTTTTGGCTTTAACACAGAATACAGCATCCTTGAGTTCATGCTGCCTATTAATCAATGTCACGCTAGTTGCAGATGAGACTGGGTAGGGGGGGCTTTTTAACTTGCCAAATCGTGGCATTTAATTTATCTCAGAATCAGAACTTGTAGTTAGCTAGCTACAAGTTTTCTATAGTAGTCATTATTAGAGTATAAGGAAGTCAATTTAGCTACCTTTGCAGAAACATATGCTAGTTAGTTGTGTGCTAAATTGGATTTTTTCTTGGTAAGATGCCGCTCTAATCGCTCCTTCTCCAGGTGCTCTATTAGATTGAGATCTGTAGACTATTGGAGCACACTGGACTGATTGGCATGTTCACAGAACCAGCTTGAGATGGGCTGCGCTTTGTGACATGCTGCATTATCCTGCTGTGAGTAGCTATCAGAAGATGGATAATCTCCTGCATTTTTCTACAGCTCACGGACGCATAATCATAAACCACTGTCCATAACACTCTCTTCTAAACCCCCACACCAAAACAGGGTCAAAACTCAGTTTCAAAATATTTGAAACTGAAAAAAACATGAGAGGAGAATATTCTTATGACATGCTGGAGAAGCAGATTGTTTTGGCCCCGTCTACTGGTGGAAAGGGCAGATGCACTTGGGTTGCATTAACTAATCAGCCCAGGTGATTAAAGTGTGCTTGTTTCCACAGTATGGGGCTGAGACCGGGAGCTCACTCCATAGTAGGCTTACTGAGTGAGATTACAGTTTTTTTACAATTGCTAACAAGCATTAACCATTCGCTATGAAGGTTAGCTTAGTTTTGGATACAGCAGTCTGTGGACTAAACTGTGGATCCTTTTTTATCAGCTAAAATTAGGGTTGTGTGTTTTTATGGTTAGTTAGCCTCCAAAACAATCACAGAAAATAAATACGGAAAGAGTTATGTGACAATTAGCCATACAAATAATTGTGCTTCTAGGAGAAATAAAATGTCATGGAACCTCTCACACTACATATGTAAACCACACTTTGGATTAATTTGAACAACAATAACCACAGCTGGAATATATATTCTATCCTGTACTGGATACGTTACGATATCGCTACATGCAGTGAAGATATTCAGTGTACTAAACACGTGTTTTAACTGCGCTGTTTAAGATCTGCCTCTTTTGTAAAAAGTGGTTCGTAGGTAGTCCATTCCCTGATTGCATAATGGCCTTTGTAAATAACACGTTCATTTCAGGCAGACTGCGACCTCACCAACACACTCCTGTCCGGCCGCATTTTGCGCTGCAAGCTTTATATACGTTACATTACATTATTGGCATTTGGCAGACGCTCTTATCCAGAGCGACGTACAACAAAGTGCATATCCATAACCAGGGATAAGTTCGCTGAAAGACCCTAGAGGGAAGTACAATTTGAACTGCTACCTGTACAACAAAGATAAGGACGAGGGCCAATTCTTTTTTTCTTTTTTTTTAAACAAGAAACAAACAAACAGAGCAAAAGTGACCAAAGTTAACCATCAAAACACTGCTTACCCAGCCAACTAAAAAATACCGATACACAAAGCAAGTCACAGAGACAACAATTAAGGTTCACAGGGAGGTAGGGAGGGATGGGGAGAGGTGCTGCTTGAAGAGGTGTGTCTTCAGCTTGCGTTTGAAGGTGGGGAGAGATTCTACAGTTCTGACCTCAACGGGGAGTTCGTTCCACCACCGTGGAGCCAGAACAGACAGCAGTCGTGAGCGTGAGGTGGAGGTTCGGAGAGGGGGAGGTGCCAAGCGGCTTGTGGAGGCTGAACGAAGAGGTCTGGCAGGGGTGTAGGGTCTGATGATTTTTTGTAGATAAGCTGGGGAAGACCCCTTAACTGCTTGGAAGGCTAGCACCAATGTTTTGAATTTGATGCGAGCCATGACAGGCAGCCAGTGGAGGGTAGTAAGCAGGGGGGTGACGTGCGAGTATTTGGGAAGGTTGAAGACCAGACGAGCTGCTGCATTCTGGATAAGTTGGAGGGGTCTGATGGCGGATGCGGGGAGGCCAGCCAAGAGGGAATTGCAGTAGTCCAGGCGGGACAGAACCATCGCTTGGACCAGGAGCTGGGTCGAGTAGGGGGTGAGAAAGGGGCGGATTCTCCGTATGTTAACTTGTGCAAAAGTGCTATAGATACAGAGTCAGATTTACAGATACGTAAATCTGACTCTGTATCTATAGCACTTTTGCACAAGTTAACATACTGTTTTTAAACCCGTTAAACCGGAGTTCAAAACATAGAAATTTAATTAGATATGATTTTGATACATTTCCATTGTATGGAAATCGAAAAAGAAAAATATATTTTAAAAAACACAGTCATAGCAGACAATGCTACATCAGCAAATCTCCAAAATGTAAGTTTGACGACCTTTGCTAGAATCCTGAGAAAACATCACGTTACGATGAAGCAGCTGTATAATGTCCCCTTTGAGACGAACTAGAGCATGTTAAGGAGTTACCAATATGACCAGGTAAGATACGTAATATGATCTATCCGTCTTACTGTGTCATTGGATAAATAGCTACAGTAGATGTTTAACAACATAACAATGTGCACAGCAATATCCTCTGATTGCTGTTACACATACCAGTAATTTGCCCATACAATATAGAGTGCCATATCTAATTTCTGGGTGAACTCTATGGAAGGCATGTCCCAGATGAGGAACGGGGGCAAATCAGGCAATATGTGCAAAAATTTGTAATCATATGGGACAATGTGGCATTTTGCCCTCACAGAGTGGTTTGGAGCCTGTCCAAGGATGATGTGATATTTCCTCCCACCTTACTCGCCATCCCTCAACCAATTATTTTCCTCTTGGAGGTGGAAGGCATATGAGCACTGTTCACATGATCACATGTCCCTCCTGAATGCAATGAATGCTGCATGCCAGGACTTATCTGTGGAATATTACTAGGGATGGACCAGGTTGATGGTAAGAGAGTATACAAGGTGTGACATAGATGAGAACTTGAGGCCAAATCCAGAGAACAGGTTGACGAGCATTGATGTACATAGTATTGATCAATGTGTACATATTTTACATATATACAGTATGTGTGTGTTTTTTTTCTACTATTGTATTGGAATTGCTGTTTCATTTTGTGCTTCCAATTTGAAATTTGAGTATTACTGCAAATGCAAAAATAAACCATTTGGGGAATATTGCTGCATTATTATTTACAGATGCTCAATCGCTTTGGCCCAATTGTCGAATGACAATTAACGTTCTCTGTCAGGCTTAAGAAGAAAGGAACCAATAGCAAACAGGAAGTAGACTGAACGAGGGTATTTATTATGAGGGCAGGTCAGACAGGCAATAGTCATACAAAGCAGACGAGAATTTCAGAGATTAACAAATTCATAGTCGAAGGATCAGGTATTGTACACAGGGCTTCCGGACACAGCAGGGATAATCCAGAGAGTAGTCGAGGTCACAGACAAAGGTTTGTACACAGAGGCAATCAGAGCAAGCAGAGATGCAAACACAATCCAATACTCAGTAAACAAAAGTTCAATCAGGGTCTGGTAACAGCGGGTCAAATACAAACAGAAGGATAATCCAAGAGGTGGAGGTAGGGGTACACAAAACAAGTTGAGCAGAGCAGACAGGCAGAAACCCGCTGGAATGAATGGTACATAACAATCTAGCCGAGAGCTGAGGGAAAACAACGGGGGTAAATAGACAGAATAATAGACAGAAATGCCGAACAGGTGAAAGGAATGACAGGGAGGGAAGGGCAGAGACAGGTAATGAGACACAGGTAAAAAATATAACAAGATGACAGGACTGTGGAAAGAGAACAGGGACAAAATACATGGAAAACAAGAAAGCGCTAAGACAGAGGAAATACAAAAACTGAGAGTTCTCTACAATATGTGAAAACATAACATCTTGTTCACAGCAAAACACTATTTCTCATTGCTTTAGACAAATTGCAAATGTGAAGCACATTCATGCAAATGATTACAGTTTTTTATAGTTTGTTATACCCATGTCTCAATACTGAGTACACGTTCTCAAAACTCTTATCCCAGTTCTCTCTTTTGGAATCTTTGGTTTATGTAAAATAAAAATGGTGCATCTTGTAATGCCACCTGTTGTTAGTGTGTTAAGGTCATTCTGTTATGAGTGACTAAGTGATCTTGTTTGAGATTTTGTATAAAGTGTTTTGGCAGACTTAGTGCATTCTGTATGCAAGATTAGCTTGTCGTTTACATTAGATTAGATTGTCGTTAACATTTTGAAAAAGTGTGCTCAAGGATCCTGTGTGGGCCACAGACCACACAGAACTAGTGAATTTAAGTCCACTGTGCTAGCTAGCTCACAAGCGAATACTGTCCTTATAGTTGGAACAGCCGCTACCCCATATCTCTATTTTATGTGAATTTGGTCAATGCCCTCTTCATCTAAATCTTGAGGTACCTCCAAATTCAAATGACCCACCCATTGTAGTTCTTCAAAAATGAGGGAGGTAGCAAGGAGCAGTGCCTTTATGATGTATAATATACCTCTATGAAGTTTTTCTAAATGTTGAGCTAAATGTTGTTATGCGGAGGAATTCCCTTTTAACAATGTTTTGATCAAGTACTGAATGGTTCAAAAACGTGTTGTGCCGCGACAATGAATGAAGTATGCCTACTTCATAAAGGCTTAAAGAGTACATGTCCTTCAGCATGTAGAGTGATCATAAAAATAAAAGTACTGAACAGAACAGACTGCTACAATGAGAATGTATTGCTTTAAAAACCTAGGTGACAGAAACAAATGGGACAAGTAGCTTGAACTGACAGTTTGCCAGTCCAATCCATCACCAACGTTTAAATGGACAGGGAAGTGCTTTGTTTTTTTCTGGGTCTATTGCTGCTGCAATGGCAATGGTGTTAGATGATGAGTCATGATCCGGTTGTGTTTATCGCTGATATCCATCACTCTCTGTCCCTCTCCCCGCCCACCCATCTCGCCATTTTTCCTCTTCATCCTCTCTCTCATCTTTCATTTCCTGTTTGGCGAACAGACAAAAAAAAAAAAAACTAGACAACAAATGTGTGGGGAAATGGATCCACTGTCCTGATGTGACACCCAAGACTTTAGCAGCATTTAGCACGTTAGCTTGAATAAATGCTGCGGGTGCAAAGCCTTCTGTGACTTTTAATCAGATGAGAAGTCCCATAGCCTTTATGTGCTGCTGTTTACACACAAAGGTTCCCCTACAAAATTTTATAAGTGCTTGAAGTAAAGCTCATTGGAAGTGATTGTTTGGCTCCACAAAACTGATGCCTTTATGAAGTAGACGGTCTTCATAAATCCTCGCTATGACTGAGCCACAGCTGTGATTGATTCATAATGTTATATAATCTGGTAATTGTTTCGATTGTTTCATATGTCTCAGTTATTGACAGCACCTCCGGTGTGTAAGAAGACACACTTTTCTCATTACTTTTTTCCCAACACCTGTATGGTGGGCCCAGTCCACAGTACTATCTTCCTTTACTCCTGAAAGAAAAACTGCCCTTTGATCAGTTTGTGCATTTTGTAGTTTGTGGAGCAGAACTTGTGGAAGACCTGTAGTGGAAGGTAAAACAAATGTCATTACTTGTTTATTGCTTGGGCTGGACTGGGGCCAGACAGTATATTTAGGGCGGTCGAAGCAAATACCTCAGACAACACAGAACGTCCTTCTTTGGAACCGAGAAAAGGATGAAGGTCAAGTCTTGCTCTTGGTTCTGTTGTGCTCATAAAGTTTTCCCAAGGATATTTAGTAACTTCTTATTTAACATTTCCTAAAGGAGATATGCCATATAATAATTTTAGCACAGGCAGTGCTAAATTACAAAATCAATTTTATAGCACTACCAGAGATGATCAGTGTACTTTTTAGTAATGATTGATATTTCATAAATTTGATATATAATACATAAATAATAATTATAATTCATTTTGACAAATGCTGCTTTTGCTTATTAATGTGCCTTAGAAAATCAGGGCCACCCCTGGCCAAATCGGGGTCCTAAGCGGAATTTTGCTATGGTGCCTCCCCCCAATGTACGATGGGTTCAAAATCAGTGCAAAACAAAATGCTTTAACATTTAACTAAACAACCTTTATTAGTAAAGTATTACAATATATCTAGGTCATATATATAGTATAAGTAAAATAAAAGCAACTTCAATGAAATTAATAAATCTGAGAGTAAAAAAAAAAAAAAAAATTCTGGATGAAATAGACTGATATTTCACATTTCAAAATGTCAACAAATGTATCAACTACACAGACAAATTTCTATCAACATTTCTCTAAACATTTAAAAGTACAATAGGTAATTTATATGATAGTCTACCACAAACGATGCAACTTACAGTTTGAGATAAATAAAGGTTTAGCTAAACACAGATGAGTGACCACGTAAAGAGATAAAAGGAATGTGTAGCTGCCCAAATTTCACTCCAGACAAGCGATCGTTGAAACTCTGTATACTATTGCTTATCTAGTTATAAAACAATACCAGTTTGCTATCAGTAACAACAAGCAAATTAGCTATGACTAGTTAGTTTCCCGAATTTACAAATATCCACTTGAAGCACAACGCTTGTGCAATCCCTACTATGTTCCTATTGCCTATATTTTATTGTAAGTGGATATTTGTAAATTCATCAAAGCTAACTATAGCTAATCTGCTTGTTGCTCCCGATAACAAAATGGTATTGTTTTATAACTAGATATGTTGTCTTCGCTTGGATAATAAACAATAATATACAGTTTCAGTGATCACTTGTCTGGAGTGCAATTACAGCTACACAAAAAATCGGCTGTGCCAGTTAGAACCAGTTTTCAATCAATGAGCTTGAATTGCTATACTGCTATACAATGTTTTGACGCAGAGTGACGGCCCGACAAATGTACAGAATTTGAATCCAGAATTTAAGGACTATAAACAGAGGGTGAGTCAACATGTCAGTAAGCCTTTTTCAATGATAGAAAGGGATTTACAATGGTCCTGTAACAATGTTTTAATGCAAAAATCTTATCTGTTGTACCTTTAATGTCTCCTCAAAAGCTATGACTGTCATGAATTAAATTCCCCCGCAGATGGCGACAATATAGCTCCAATACTGAAGTGAGCTCCTTGCTATAGGGTGGGCTATGGTTCTTCATGCTCGATACTCATCTTGGCTATGTTCATCGACAAATAGCTGTGGCAATGCCAGCGACATTGTAATTTGGCAATGTGTGCGGTGTCAGATGACAGGTCACAATCACAACAACATTACGACTGACAGTTGTTACAGCATATGAAAATAAAATTGGAGAATGCGCATTTCAGGGAGGAATGGCATAGGGTGGTAAAGCCAACATTACATTATTGGCATTTGGCAGACACTCCAGAGCGACGTACAGTTGATTAGACTGAGCAGGAGACAATCCTACCCTGGAGCAATGCAGGGTTAAGGGCCTTGCTCAAGGGCCCAACAGCTGTGCGGATCTTATTGTGGCTGCACCGGGATTAGAACCACTGACCTTGGGTGCCCCAGTCATTTACCTTAACCACTACACTACAGGCCGCCCCAATATGGAAATTGTGCACTCATTAATGTAAGTTACACCTTTCAATTCCCTCTGTCCACTCCTTTTTTTAAGCAAATTCTTAAGATGAGAATGAGAAAGCATATTTTATTGTAATGTTTAACTCACCATAAATCGCACCGCCGGTGTGATTTTTTTCATTCATTCCTTTTTTTCACGGTGCTTGATTTTCAATCACTATTGTAACAGGATATACAGTTTAAAAGCGTAAAAACTCACGGTTCCATCTATGTAACTTATTTTAAGATTATATTGCTTCAGAGACAACAGTACCTTATTTTGTAACCTGTGGGTGGCAAAACAACTCTGCACTTTAGCAATCAACATACTACAAGAAATATGGTAATGTCCATGTCTTTTTCACGACCTGCCTGACAAACCAAGTGCATAATAGTTCATAATTTCAAAACATGCTTGGAGAAACTTCGATAGAATGTCCATTGTTTACTTTGAACATCTCTGGAGGTATTATCATTGTTGTCCGTTTTGCTTTTGCATACTTGGTAAATGGTAAATGGTTGGAATTTATATAGCGCTTTTATCCAAAGTGCTGTACAATTGATGCTTCTCATTCACCCATTCATACACACACTCACACACCAATGGCGATTGGCTGCCATGCAAGGCACCAACCAGCTCGTCAGGAGCATTTGGGGGTTAGGTGTCCTGCTCAGGGACACTTCAACACAGCCCGGGCGGGGGATCGAACCGGCAACCCTCTGACTGCCAGACAACTGCTCTTACTGCCTGAGCCATGTCACCCCCAGTCGCCCCCATACTTCTACAAAAGTACTTGTACATAGGAATGCTCTTATCTACGTTTTTGTATAACACTGTGAGCTCACATATGAGCATCTCTGTCCAGTAACCGTAATGCAGTTGCCAAGTATAGGCATTCTCTACATCAACTACAGTATAACTTCTGTCCAGCAAAGAACCGACTAGGTGCATGTTATTGAAGTGACAACGGAACAGCATTTTATCTAATGACATTACATTTCCAACGGTGTATAGTTTGTTAGGCTTGCATAAAACAACACAGCATGTTGTCGCCCACGTAACAGAACCGTAGCATTTTCAATATGCACATGGAGACTGTTGCACTTTGTTAAAAACAGTTCTTGAGATTTTATGCCAAAAAAGGTTGACGTTTTATAAAAAATATATATATTTTGCAATGCCTGCATCTCACTAGCTAGCTATTTCCAAGGGATCTCTTGTCTGAGTGAATATTTCTGAGGAAGACATAAACACCTTTGAATCCACAATGGCAGGCAATTTCATATTGGTGAGCATCTAAATACATTCACAAAATATTGAATTATTACTCTGTAAATGTATAAATAAGGAGCCAGCCTGCTTTTGAATAATAAGTAGCATGTGAAATTGTGGTATGTGTTTCACAAAAACTTAAATGAATGGACCACAATGAATATATTCATATCCAAAATGTTATTATTGTGATTATTGCACTCATTGATTATTGATCTTTGCATTCATGTCATCTTTTTCAGTCACTTCAACAACATGCCCGTAGTTTGTTCTTTGTTGAGCAGAAGATATACTGTATTCTTACGCATAGATGGGGGTAATGCATTTTCTCTGCAACTGCATTACTGGTCAGAGAAGCTCCTACGTGGGCTTACCATGTTCCAGAAAGCCTATACAAAATGTAGATAATAACATTGAAATGTAGAACTTTTGTAGAAGTATGCAAGGGAAATTCCTCCAGATATTTTCTAAGCTTGAAATAGCCAATGGACATTTATTTATATATTTTCCCCCAATTTGGTAGCCAATTGTACCTAATTGTATCTAATCCAGTGTTAGGTGGGGGATACACTGCCCACACCCTGTCCCTCGGCGGCCTGAAGGGATCTGAGAACATCACGGCTTCTTCTAGCCGTCTTGTCTCTAGCCTGTGACCGTGAGTACAAGGCGTCCGGGGTGCTGTTTTGTGCAGCGATCCGCTAACCCTGCCAAGTCCCACCCTCTGGAGCAGCGAGCCAATTGAGCCTCTCCAGGAGAGCTGGCCATACTTGGCTTTTGGCAGGTGTGCAACTGCAGTGAACAGCAACCACAAGTCTGCTGCATCTTAGCCTGTTGCGCCACTGCGGCTCCCTACAATGGACATATGATTGACGTTTCTCTGAGGTAGCACGTTTTTAGAATTAAAAACTATTATGCATTTAGTTCACTAAAATAACACTTACATTACCTTATTTCTTCTAGTATGTGGATTTCCAAAATGCAGAGAAATGCAGAGCACGCTTTGCTTCCCATGTTACAAAATAAGGAACTGATGTCGCTAAAGCAATGGCATCTTAAAATAAGGTATACGGATAGAACTGTGCCATTTAACACTTTGAACAGTATATCCTGTTACCATAGTAATTGAAAATTGCACTGTGAAAAAAGGAATAAATGTAAAAAAGAAACCCTCACAGACCCATTGTGGTCTGGTGAGACTTACAGGGTTAAGTTACTTTTGTATCATTTCTATATAGTGATTCACAGAAAGCATAACATGATACACAATCATTGTATCATCTCATCGTATCCATCTCACTCATGTCAATAAGTGATGCAACTGTGATGTTTTCATTTAATGGAGATATATTCTCATGAATCAAACATTTGAAACCTGACCTGTGGTTTCATGGCCAGAACTGATAATCTCTTGCATTTAAAGGTAGATTGTACATACTGGTGAAATTGAATTGTAGTTAAATCCATCACATTAGTGGTATACCTTGAGAACTATGGGTATATAATAATTGTCAATTTCTGGTTTTCAATGCTGCAACATTTATGTTGGATTTCTGATGTTCAAATGGGACCTTGTCTGCTTATGCTACAGAATACTGATAACTAAATAATATGTAAAGCAGCAAAGAACCAAATTAAGCAGTATGGAATGTAGTCAAGATGAGACAGTGTTGCAATGCTGAGCAAGCCCAGCAGTAATATTTTGGTCAATTGACAGTGAAAATGTTTTGCAAATGGATGGTCATTTTTGGTGTTATTGTTAAAAGAAAAAAAGAGCAGCTATGGTCCTATCTGTTTGAACAGTATTTGAGGACAGTCATTTTTCAGTGTTGTAAGGTCCATAGAGAACCTTATCAGTGCAATTCAGAAGCTCCACTTCCTTTTTTTTCCCACTTTGAAAGAAAATCAACATTCAGATCTGTGTTGGCAAAGTATAATTTAAAGATTACCTTTAAAAGTTTCACCTTACCTGGTGTGAACTCTCATTTGAAACAAAGACAGCATTATACTCCTGTGAACGTGGATATTTCATTTTTGTTTGAGAGAGGATGGAGAAAAGAAAATTTAAATCATCTACAGTCAGAACATTCAAGAGAAGGAGCAGCTTTGTCTTTATTTAAGTCTAACCTCTATTTAAGACTGATAGCCCTTACAAAGATTCTGCAAGGGGAGAGAAAAAAATGTTTTGGAGTACCTTTGTGTGCTAGTGTGTACCTTCCTGTATTGATGGAATATATTGGAGAGGTGAGGTGGGTCTACAATTTCAGTTGGAGAGAGAAAATTGATATGAGAGATTATTAATAAATGTGTAATGAATGGAAAGCTACTGAAACAAAAGTGGAGGAATGAAGTCAAATGCCAAACCAAAATCTCCAAACTGGCAGATAGGCCTGACCAAATATATTAAATTAATTAATTAATAATAAATTAACGTTGGGTTGCCAGAATGTACTGACAACGTATTACAGTTTTTTGTGATTGCTTACACACTGTGGAATTTGGCTCATTGTGTCGAAACTCTACAAGAAAGCCAAATAAGACACAACACTTGGAGATAGAAATATATACAGCTTTGTATACAATTTTTTGCCATTGCAGGTTTAAAAAAGAAAAAGAAAAAGAATTACAGTACTGTAATCAATACAATATGTTACTGTAAACTCACAGAAACAAAAATCAAACCCTGGACTGACCCCTCAGTGTCTCCACATGCCTCTTCCATTGTTTGCCGAAGAGGCAGGTGGGCATGTGGTTGGCGGTCATACACTTTCCAACGCCCAGCTGAAAATAATTCCTCAACCGGATTGAGAAATGGGGGGTAAGGGGGCAAGTATACAACTGTAAAATGATTGTGGTGGTGAAGCAGTCCCGGGCCAGAGCAGCCAGTGTAAACTAACATTATCCCAGATAACAACAAACCTGGGCTGCTCTGGTCAGTTCTGTACAACTGCATTATTTCGTGCATCCACTTTTTTTATTATGTGTGCAGTATTGTAGGGACCTAGGGTGGCATGGTAATGGAGAACTCACAAGGTGATACGGACACATTCAGTCAAAAGTTACAGGCAAGGCAGTTACTGCCTAGGTCACATACTGCTTTTTCTGAAGGTATCTATGCAGTAACAATAGAACAGCTACTGCCATGACTGTATTATAGTATAGTATAGTCACACTTACTTGCACATAGTAATAGGGAAGGTCTTTCACTCTAACCCTCTCAAATGGAACCCTGTACAGTGGATTCATCGTAAGTCGGTGTTGACGCAAGATGCGGAAGTGTCGATATACTGACACGGTTCATTTTATGGAATGTTGTGTGATCTGCGATGATTTGCTCTTGTAGTTGATGAAGGCGGATGGTGTTGTTTGCCAACACTATTGTACGATGGCCAGTTCCTGTTCATGGGTGAGCCTTCCACCCTCAGGAAGTCATCTAGCAGTTCTGTAGAAAATGCAAGAACATGATGTCATTGGCTAGGTTCTACATTCTGTACTGTCATGCAGTACACTGTACACAGCACAGACCTAATATTGTAGGACTACATTGTATTATACTGTGATGCAGAATGGTGTGCAAGGTACATTCCTAGGTACAGTCTAGTGTAGAAAGTTGAAGACATACCTGTTCTCCAGTCTAAATGTCCGTATTATGGATGCTACTGTATAGTGACTCAGGTTGGGCTGGACTCTCTGCCCAGCCTCCTTCATCACCGGGCCATGATTCATGACTTCGTCCACCATGGTCCACCAAAGTGTCGGAAATATGTCTCTATCTATTGCCTGGTCCCCTTCTTTGTTCTTGTCCTCCTCCTCGGCTCTCTTCCTCTTATTCTTTCTCTCGCTCTCACTTCCTCCATGTTTGCAAAGTTCTCGCAAAAGAGGAGAGCTTACCTGTGGCTAAGGCTCAGACTGATTGCTGTTCAATTAGTGTATAAGTGTTTTCATGTGTGTGCGTGGGTGTTGCCAATTTCTGGTATGTTTCCCATTTTGAATAGAAGTGTTTTCTGTCAGGTTGTGTGTTTTCATTGTTTAGTTTTGTCCAAGTTAGTGTTTCCGTTTATTGTTACCCTCTGTGCACACCGTAGTCTGTTTCCTGGTTGTTCTATTCATTCATTCGTATTATCTGTGTCTCGTTTCATGTCTCCGCCTTCCCATTCCTTATATGTACTTCCTTCTTGTCTAATGTCATTGTTCCCACCTGTGTCTCATTTTGATTGTAGTAAGTTATGTGTATTGAAACCCCTTTGTTTCTGTTGCCTGATGTGTCCCAACCATACTCTCCAGCGTTTATTTCTGATTGATTTCTGTTACAACCTGTTTTGTCTTAGACTTCTCCCTCTTGCTTTATCATTCTGTTTTTTTTTACCCATAGTTTATTGACCCGTTTCAGCTTATTGACTTTCGTTTCTGGGTTCTGTTTTTGTATGGCTTGCCCACAAGTTATCGACCCTTTGCCTGTGACTTCAACCTCGTTTTGGATTATCCCTGTTATCTCTGTTTGCTGGTGTACTGACCCTCTGCCTGAACTCCCATTAACCAACTGCCTATTCCCAGCTGATTCTGTTTGCTGGCTATCGAACTTCGCCTGTATACTCAGCCAACAAGTTAACTGTGGTCTCACTACTGGGTCTAATTGTTCTGGAAGCTGACAGAACAATCTGGCCAAGTATGGACCCAGCGAACCCAACCCTGACCCTGGCTTTGAGACTGCAAGGACAACGCATTGAAGTGCATGAGACCAAACTCTGCATTTTGAGCCAAGACGTGGCTCACCTCACCAAACAGGCAGCCGCCTTGGTTAACTCCTTGACCAGTGCCTAAGCCCCGCAGCCCCTATCTGTTCCTGCTTCTGATCCGGTCTTGTCCCGTCCTAAACCTCGTCTGTCACCTCCAGAGCGCTACGATGGCGAACCCTGCTACTGTGCCTCGTTCCTGTCCCAATGCAAATAAGGGGAAAAAGTTCAATTTTTTTTCCTGAAAATGTTTGTACACTCCTCCATCAAGCACAGTAGAAGAAAATAAAGACATTAATTTAATAAAGACATAAAAAATTAAGCAAAATCCTTTATCCAAAGCGCTGTAGAATTGATGTTTCAAATTCACTCATTCATACACACACTCATACATCAACAGTGATTGGCTGTCAAACCAGCTCGTCAGGAGCATTTGGGGCTTAGATGTCTTGCTCAGTTATTTAGACCCTTATTTATGTGATACTAAATAAAAGAGAGTACTTGGGCAGCCATCTTCCCAGTGGGTCACCTGATCTCACAGTTACTGATATTTTTATATGATTACAATAATAACAAAATATTATACTATGTATGATTTTTTGTAAACACAGGAAGCACAAAAATGTCAGATAAAATAATTACATGATAACAGATCAAAACCATTTTGGGACAAAGACTGGTTAATACAGCTTGTTATTGCCATTTAAGACCCAAGGGATGATTGGTGATTCAGCATGCTAAAGTAACTCATCTTATTTAGCCCACACATGTGACTTGTTTCCACTGAGATTTGAGTCTACAGTAATATTCAAGACCCAGGATAAATGGAAAATGATCTACCTCCAACGAAAAGAAAAAAGATCCATAGTTCATTAATCAGTGCAAATAGAACTTCTCAAAATAAATAAGGCAGCAAAAACGAATCTGTTGATACAATGCGGCTTTCACCTCCACATTGTATCTTTTTTGTAATACGATTTGAGCCTGATAATGACTCAGATGCTGACAAAGATTGTGTTTATTCAGTTATTTACGATATAATGAACTCTCTCATCCAATGGGACACAGTTCTTTCATTTTAACCAGGCCAGCAAAATTGTTGCCATGTATATTTTTGCTGATTCTCAGTAGATTATTATTATTTTTTGTCACCCTATGACATTTCTTCCACCTTTTGGTCTTCCTTACTGTGAGAGTGTCCAGTTGGAGTGCTAATTTTCTGTTGCTGTATTAATATACACAGATGCAAGACATTCCATGCCATTCATGTGTGTATGTGTATGCCATCTGTTTTGCCATGTCCCTGCTTGAATATTCATGAGTACATAACAGGAAACATTTCAGCTTTAACAATAGCAAAGACATACTGCAACCTTCAATATTTAGAATCCAGTGTTGATTAGGATGGTATGTGTGGTTTCATGTTGGACATTGCTGTATCAGGGATTGCATTGTCACAAAGAACAGTCACCTGCTATATCACACCTGAATATCTTCTTGGTTCCTGCATGCACTATAATAGGTGAATGAACTACCTGCATGTGCTTCTACCTGTCATCCAATCGACACACTTAACTTCAGTACTGTGTGAATGTCTAACATTGATATTCTGTACTGATTTATTTGACCTCTAAGACCAACAACATAAATGGTTCTCTTACAACTAGAGCCATCATTTCTTACATCACATACTGTTGTATAATGTTGTTGTATAAAATTTATGTATGCGATCTATTATACAGCACGCACACATATAATTTATATAATCATATTTTAATAATAATGTGTTATATTAATATATTATGTAAAATACTTTTTTCGATATTTGGTAAATGGTTAAATGGACTGCATTTATATAGCGCTTTTATCCAAAGTGCTTTACAATTGATTCCTCTCATTCACCCATTCACACTCACACACCAATGGCGATAGGCTGCCATGCAAGCTCATCGGGAGCCATTGGTGATTAGGTGTCTTGCTCAGGAATACTCGGATACACCCAGGGCAGGTGATCAAAACTGCCAGACGACTGCTCTTCCCTCCTGAGGCCCCACATATTCGAAGATGAACCACTCAATTCAGAACACATTAGTATGCAGAGACCAGATACTTCAATTGGCTAAAATAACTCTCACATTCCATCAGCAAAGGGCAGTAGTGTTGACACATCAAATGAAAAAGCTCTGCATGTCTGCTCTTGGTATTTTACTTTGAATGATCCTTTACAGCTCTTATAAATGTTGCAACATCTGTGTAAACATTGCCTGTTAGATATGGTTTGTGTCACACAGCTATTTGTTCGTGGCCCGAAGAAATATGCAGATCAGTCAACCACCACTGATTTTAAAGAGCGCATTTATAGTTTACACTCCCTGTTAATGGTATACTCAATAATAATAATAATAATAATAATAATAATAATAATAATAATATAAATAATAAGCCTATCCCAGCATACATTGCCTTTCGCCCAATGTATGCTGCTCCAGCCCCCCTGCAACCCTGTTCAGGATAAGCGGGTAAAGATAATGGATGGATGGATGGATGGATAATATTGGGGTCCAAGCAAATGGCACTCAACTAACAGTACTGTGCAAAAGTCTTAGGCACCTGTATAACATTCTGTACAGATAAGATTATTTCCAAAATAATTCAATGAAAGGCGAATTACGTACTATACATTTTACACTACACTAAGAAAATTTGGCAGAATAGTTCAAAACTGAATCCAATCAATATTTTTGTGACCACCCTCTCTTTTTTTGTGACCAAACTGCATCACTTCTCTGAGATAGCCAACGCTGTCCTGCAGTTCAATAAGACAATCAGCAGGGAGATTGTTCCAAGCATGTTGGAGAACTTGCCACAGTTCTTCTGCAGACTTTGGTTGGCTCCTTGCTTCTGATCTCAGACAGCCTTGATCAAGTTTTTATGTAGTCAATTTCTTACAGTAATATGTTACTTTTTAAAATTAAATACACACATATCTCTGTAAAATGTAATCTTTTGGAGAATCTTTTAATCTTTTATACAAACACACACACACACACACACACACACAAAAATAAACATATATATAAAAAGTCTAGGGTGACTAAGACTTCTGCACAGTACTGTATGTATCAGTTGTCAGGATGTAATGAATTCCACAAAACAGCTGGGCAAGTAGCTGAGCAGATTAGAGTCAGAAATATTAAAAGTACATGATTCATCTGATGATGGCACTGTAGAGCACATCTGTACTCAATATGCTCTGTGGGGTTTAGACACACATGAGAATGTACGATTCATCCAGGTCAATGGCAGCAGACATGAGAAAAAAAGCAACCAAAACTTAAAAAAATTGTTTATTAGTTATTAGTCACAGATAAATAATTAGTACAAGTACACAACGAGCCAGGAAAACGAAAACATTACCGTTTTTTGCTTGCTCACTGAGCTGCTGATAGCTGTCATGCATGTGTTGTGCATTGCTAAGAAACCAACTCAAATGCCAGTATCTGAATTCTCCTCTTTTCACCACTAAATGCCTATCCAGTGTTCTGTGTAGATTTCCCTATGTAGTGTATAGGGAGGGAGTGAATGAATGATAGGGAGTGAATGAATGAGTCATTCTAAACACAGCCTATGTGCATTTGTCCAATTACCTTTGTTCCCCTAAACTGTGGGGACTACGTATTAAAAGAACTGTAATTCCTACATTGGATCACCCAATAGATGTCTATAGCCTCAAATTAAAGCTGTGTATAGTATGCCATAATGAAAAGCCTATATCAAATATTTATTTTATTAATACATTTTTGTCTGAAAAAGACATGTCGAGGACATGGCAAGGCAAAAAAGGAGGCAATGACTTAAGCTGAGAAGCAATACTGTGATGTACTGTTCAGAGGACCCAGACGAAGACCAGGGAGTATGCAAAAACATTGTCTTTATTCAGTCCAATTTCGAGCCAGGTAATCAGAGTTCAGACAATGCCGGAATCGAGAAGCAAAAGAATAGTCAAAAAACAAAGCAGGGGTCAATAAACTGTAAAATCACAGGCTGAAGTACAAAAAGGGCTAGGCAAAAACAAAGTCAACGAAGGCAGAAGGAAAAAGTCAAAATAACCAAATAATCAGAAAGGCAAACAAAACAGAAGGGTAAGGCAAACTCGAAATCAATGGCAAAGGGTGTTGTTCAAGAATCTCAAATAATCAGGCTTAGTGGTAACCAGCTACTGAAAATTGATCTACGTTCTGACACTGAACAAGGCAGAGACTGAAGTTTAAATACATGAGGGAAAGTGACAAACTAGGCGGAGCATGGGAGTGAGGTGGGCTAAACAAATGGACAACAGGTGGAAAACATAATAGGGTAATGATACAATAACAAGGGGAAACGAAAACGCGGACTAGATGCACATAAAGCAACACTTAATACAGACGGCTCCGGATTAGGTAGTGGACATTTGCATAGAGTTAGGAGACGTAGTGATAGTGAGACACAGGTGTGAACACAAGTAATCAGTGATAGCATAGGAAGGCAGAGCTACAGAACAGAATAGAAGCTGGAGATAATGTTAGTAAGTTAGTTACGTGCTTAAATCTAAAATACCCAAAATAAGTGACTTTTAGTTAATTGGTTAGACAGTGTGTGTTACTATAATTAGTACTGTACAATATCTATATTAGTAGTTATTCGTAAGTATAGTGCTATACAACATTAACTAGCGAGAAAGCAGAAAGTAAGGAATGCAAGACTGGGAAGGATTTGTTGAAACCTGGAAATCTCAGAAACCACCCAAATAGTGCAGCACAGGGGAGTGACTAGGGATCAGAAAACATCCTGACACAGACATAACAGAGATGAAGGAATGCAATGAACAGTAATGGGTAATAAATAGAAAACCAGATATGATGATGAAAAATAATAAATAACAAGAAATAAACTAATAAACTAAGAACATAACACAATACATACATTTTTTGATCAGATTGTGACCAATGTGAAGAGACAAATGGCGAATTCTCCTCTGTTCCGAGACTGCCCAGAGATGAGAGAGGGAAAAAAAACTATCGATGACCACAACCCATACCAGTCTGGCTGTGTTTATCACAATCTCTCAGTGTCACTGTCCAAGGATCATCCTTAACCATTCAAATTTTTTGTTCCCGTAAAAAGCAAATATCTGTAAGTCTAAAAAGTCTGAAAATGCTATTCTGTCTTACAACAAGTTGCAGAGAGTGGTAATTCTGATCAATGAACACTAGCACCCCTTGAGAGTGTCCATGATAAGAGAGAAAGAAATATGGCTGGTCCAATTATTTATCCAAGCCTTTGAATTCACAACCAGTCTCAAATGAAAACTGAGTAGGGTAAAACTTTAGTGTCTAAAAACTGATTATGCACAGTTTAAAATGTAAAAGTATGATTTAATAAACAGTAAAAAATACTATTCTGTAATAGTCTTGCCAATATTTTATTTCTCCAATAAACACCCATATGTGGCTTTGCTAGTAGATTGAACAGTCCTTTAGCCCAAAGGACTCTTCCCCCAATTTACCAGCCAAAATGAAAAATTCACAATTCTTAAAACTTTGTACATAGCTGGAATATTTTTTGATGAAAGTTTGAATCACATAACAAGACTCTCTCCACAATTGATTGCTTTCAGAGATGCAACTTTTTTTTATCAAACTGTTATACTGTAATAACAACAATGCATATTTGTATATTTGTGAGACAGAGCTAAAACTTTCTCTCTTCCTTGCTGGTAGTATACAGTGAAGGAAATTATTATTTGATCCCTTGCCGATTTTGTAAGTTTTCCCACTGACAAATACATTTTAATGGTAAATGTATTTTAACAACGAGAGAAAGAATATCAAAAAATAAATAAAAATCCAGAAAATCACATTATATAAAACTTAAAAATTGATTTGCATTTGATTGAGTGAAATAAGTATTTGATCCTCTACCAAACAGCAAGAATTCTGGCTCCCACAGACTGGATTCCTCTTGCTTTAAGAAATCTCAACTTGTTACCTGTATAAAAGATACCTGTCTCAACTCCTTGCCTGTATAAAAGACACCTGTCCACAGAATCAATCAATCAGATTCCAACCTCTCCACCATGGGCAAGACCAAAGAGCTGCCAAAGACGTCAGGGACAAGATTACAGACCTGCACAATGCTGGAATGGGCTACAAGACCATCGGCAAGCAGCTTGGTGAGAAGGAGACAACTGTTGGTGCAATTATTCGAAAAATGGAAGAAACACAAAATGACCAGCAATCGTCCTCAGTCTGGGGCTCCATACAAGATCTCGACTCGTGGTGTATCGATGATCATGAGAAAGGTGAGGGATCAGCCCAGAACTACACGGGAGGAACTTGTGAATGATCTCAAGGCAGCTGGGACCACAGTCACCAAGAAAACCATTGGTAACACACTACGCCGTAATGGATTAAAATCCTGCAGTGCCCGCAAGGTCCCCCTGCTCAAGGCACATGTACAGGCCCGTCTGAAGTGGCCTAGCCAGTCTCCAGACCATAATCCCATAGAAAATTTGTTAAGGAAGCCAAAGTTTCAAGTTGCCAAGCGACAGCCTTGAAACCGCAAGGATTTGGAGAGGATCTGCAAATAGGAATGGACCAGAATCCCTCCTGAGATGTGCGCAAGTACAAGAAACGTCTGACCTCTGCTTGCCACCAAGGGTTTCTCCACCAAGTACCAAGTCATGTTTTGCTAGGGGATCAAATGCTTATTTCACACAATCAAATGCAAATCAATTTATATATTTTATATAATGTGATTTTCTGGATTTTTTTAATATTCTCTCACTGTTAAAATAAACCTACCATTCAAATTATAGACTGTTCATTCCTTTGTCAGTGAACAAACTTACAAATTCGGCAAGGGATCAAATAATTATTTCCTTCACTGTAATTCCCTTGTATTAATTTGATCATCCCAGAGTGATTATGGACAGCAGTGGACAATGGAGAAACGTAATGGCTTCCATGGGAGGGAATCTGTACATGATTAATACAATAAATTGACAGTGCACTGTTTTTGTACAATGTCATGCAAAGCTGTCTACTGTTCCCGTTTATAAAAAGCATCAGTACTTGATATCAGCCTATTCTGTTCTACTATGGAATTGGCCCAAGGAAAAATGGTGGGCAATTCCAGCATTATGATTGTGACATTTGGACACAAAATGACAAACACAATCCTTCAAAAAAAGTAGTTATTACATGATAAAAATGTTAATGCATATTCTCATAGCACCCACATGGCTGAGGGGAAAGGCAAAAAATAAATCATACAAATATTGTTACGCCAGAAAAAATGTGACAAAAGTGCATTATGGATGTGATGCAAAAAGACAGGTATTTTGGGGAGACTATACACCTTCTAAAAACTCTGTGAATTTGAAAGTCTAATGGTGAAAGTTTGATATCCATTTAATGTTGGAGGTTTTGCTGAACATAAAAATAACAATTTCCATGAGGAGATACGCGTTATGGATGTGACGGCATTGTGTTATGGATGTAATGAGTCTGTAATGCCCATTGTTTGACGATCTACTTCCAAATCAAATTTTATCATAACACAATGGTTGACATCTGAAATGGTAATGAGTCAGTTTTGTCAGTTTTGACATTGAGAAAACAAAATTAAATGGTTTTGAATGTTTTCAAAATGGCCGTTATATTATAACATATTTATAACATATATTTTGTTAATGGTCATTCAAGTGGGCGGGGCTTAGGAACGGTAAATTAGCATATACGTCATTTTTGTCACCACTTAATTTGCAAAGCTACAGCTGATGCACCAGCAAAGAACAATGTGGAGGACCAACAGGGAATGCGACCGGACTCGGGTAGATTTTATATTTATTTTCATTTTTTTCATATTTTCTTATTGTGACGTGTAATGGAGGCCGAATTATAGACGAGTATTTGAAGATTCCAAATCTGCACTTATCAAATTTTTTAACAAAATCAATGCAGTTTTTTAAGTATTCCGTAAAACAGAACTGTGCCATGTTACCTCCTTTACTACATGGATGTGAAGTCATTACTAAAACAAGTGGATTATCAACGATCAAAATGTTCTCTCCTCGCAGTTAAAGTACCGCTATTTGGCATCATAGCTAGTTGGCTAGATCACCACTGAAATATCATATCCATAAATAAAACCTCTAGTTGATTACCGAGCTGCAAAATGGCATGGTGTTTCATGCCATTTTGCAATTTGCAATGGCAAATATTGATTTGATTCAGTTTTTAACTATTCTGGCAAATTACTAAAATGTAATGTAAAATGCACAGCACTGTATAATTTGGCAAAATATATATATACGGTTGGATGATTTAGTTTGTATGTTTTTAATTATATTAATAAGTTCCCACCAGTCAAGATAAATGCAATATTTTAAAGTATTCCTGCAGTGTATTATTCATAAAGAACACTACTTTCTCTCATAACACAGTCAAGCAGTTGCTGCATGGAGTGAATAATTTATCTTAGAGCGAGTCGATGGGTCTAGAAACATTGCACGTTGAAGTGATAGTTTGGGGAACACGACTAGAAAAGTAAACAACTTTAGTAAGGTATACCTTTCGAGTCTTCGTAAAATGCTGAGACACCGTTATCAGGAAATGCGGACCATCCATCCATCCATCCACCCATTATCTGAACTCGCTTATCCTGAACAGGGTCGCAGGGGGCTGGAGCCTATCCCAGCATACATTGGGCGAAAGGCAGGAATACACCCGGGACAGGTCGCCAGTCCATCGCAGGGCACACACACCATTCACTCACACACTCATACCTACGGGCAATTTAGACTCTCCAATCAGCCTAACCTGCATGTCCTTGGACTGTGGGAGGAAACCAGAGTACCCAGAGGAAACCCACACAGACACGGGGAGAACATGCAAACTCTGCACAGAGAGGCCCCGGCCGACGGGGATTCGAACCCAGGACCTCCTTGCTAAGAGGCAGCAGTGCTACCCACTGCACCATCCGTGCAGCCTCAAAATGCAGACCAGAACTTTGAAATTTAAGTTGTAACCCAGTTCTACTAATATCACACAGAGGGTTGATGACTGAATGAATAGAAATGTTGACATCTTTATATTAATTAGAAAATCAGATAACTTTTGTGGTGATAACTTAGTTATACTTACCTAACGTTAATAACAAAATTAAAAAGAAATGGTGATACAGTATGGAACACATTTTTTGGCTAAATGGCTTTACGTCATCAAGGGTCCGAGGTATAAAATGAGCCTCAAACCACCGTGCTGCTGCCAGATATGCAGTAGATAAAAAAAATGTTCTTTCTCCTGACAAATGTTCCTGTTGAACTCAATGGAAACAATTCAGGAGGAACAATAATTTTCTCTATGGCTAATATATTTCAGGCAGAAACAATGAGGAGACTGCATAGCTGCATTCCATCAAGGGAATTGAATGTTTTAGAGCTATGTTGTCTAAACTTCTGTACTGAGAAGCCAGACCTGGTGACAGAAGCAATAGCAAGAGGAGTGTGGATGCAGGGCGACAGTAAACCAGTACAAAGAAGTCGTTTTGCTTTCTATATTTTTTTCTTTATGAATGAAAAAGAAATTGCTCTTGCTATTTGTGTAAGTGAATGGATCCATTAATGTCACAATATTTAAAATGGTCCAACTCAAATGATACAAATATTGTTTTATTGAGGATTATTGTCATGGCTGGAATGCAAATATGAATAAAGGACTGGATCTACCCATTTTATAAATGTTATTTTGTTTTTTAATTGTTACAAGTATTTTGATTGCACAGGGTCTAAAGTTCAAAGTCGTGGCAACCTTCAAAGTCTGTAAACAGGCCCGGTGAAGGCAATAAACATCACACATCCGTCAATCTCAGCTGTGCATGGTTGTAGTTTCTGCCTCATCTGCTGATATCTGTTCAAACACAGCTATTTATACCTGTATGTTTAACCCCAGTTGCTTGTACCTCTATTTTCTCAGTTGTATATACTTGTAGTTTCAGCCTCAATAATGCATATTTGTAGGCTGCCACTGGACATGACCCTGATGACATCCCAGGCTCTGGGAGACAGCAGTACGCTCTGACAGTATTTGAAGAAGAGCAACACCCCGTACTGCTCCTCCCTATCTGTCCCCTCCAGATATCACAGTGGACAAGGAGGCGTAGCTTAGACAATGCAATATCAGACAATGTGTAAGTGACTGCAGAGAACCTTTAATGAGATAAGTTGAAATAGAGATTTCAACTACGTATTTCTCAAGAGAATACCTGAAAAACAACACAGTTTCATTATGGCTCTGGGCAATCTGATAGTATCTTACTTTAGTCAGAGATAAATACAAAACAAAACAGAGATCTCAAAAGCATCTTTGCTATCCCCTGTGTAGGCATGCAACAGCTAATCAGAGGATTTCAACAGATAATCAGCAGATTCAACTCCCAGCTGGACCTCTGCCATTATAACCTTGAGCAAGGTTGCTGAATTGCTTCAATACATATATCCAGCTCTGGAAGTTAATATCCTGCAAAAATGTTTGTCAGCAGGAAACAGATCAAATGTGTGTGAAACAGATCAAATGTGTGTGAAACAGATCAAATGTGTGTGTCTGTGTATGTGTGTGCATGAGCCTATGAGTTTTCGTTTTTAATTGTTTATTTGATTCTGCTTATGTTCTGCCTAAGATTTATTCACTGTGAAATTGGACAACTGGTGTCCAGGGCCTAGGTGGTACAGTACTGTATGTATAAGCAAACTCTTTAATGTGCAAGTGTGCCAAATTGTGAAAGTCCAGTAGCTTGTGTTTAAGCAGTGAAATTAATTAATATTGCCTTGAGGTAGAGAGAAAGTTTATTGACATCAACTCAATTATTCCCTGTTTGTAAAAAAAAGTAAACAAGTAATTTATTAGACATAAAAACAACTGTTATGTATAGCATAATTATAGAACAGTGAGTGGATGCATAAATGAAAAGTGGGGTGTGAACCGGTAAAAAGGTGAACAATCAACAGGACGTCCAGCCGCCCAGCCAGGTGCGAGGGGAAAACAAAAAAGAAGGAGAGCGCCCTAATATAGCTTTCCAGCCAGGTGCTTACAATTTCAAAAGGCGGTACCACACTCCTGCAAAAGCAAAGGTAAACAAAATCAACAGAAAAGGGATCAAGGTCGACACCCCCCCAAACTAGAAGGGCGACCTAAAAAAAGATGCAACATTAGCAGCACGGATGGTGCAGTGGGTAGCACTGCCCCCTCACAGCAAGGAGGTCCTGGGTTTGAATCCCCGTCGGCCGGGGCCTCTCTGTGCGGAGTTTGCATGTTCTCCCTGTGTCTGCGTGGGTTTCCTCTGGGTACTCCGGTTTCCTCCCACAGTCCAAAGACATGCAGGTTAGGCTGATTGGAGAGTTTAAATTGCCCATAGGTGTGAGTGAATGGTGTGTGTGCCCTGCGATGGACTGGTGACCTGTCCTGGGTGTATTCCTGCCTTTTGCCCAATGTATGCTGGGATAGGCTCCAGCCCCCCTGCGACCCTGTTCAGGATAAGCGGGTTAAGATAATGGATGGATGGATGGATGGACTTACACCGGCAAACAGGCAAACCAATAGAGGCGCGATTATGTAGGTGCTCGAGAGAGGGTGTTCACAAGAACATTATCTCGCCCCCTCATGCGCTGGATCTGCAGGGAGTAGCCTTGCAAAAAAAGACACCAGCGCATTAGCCTTTGATTAGTGTTTTGCATTGTGTGCAGAAACAACCACAAATGGTTGTGGTCAGTGTAGACTGTAACGGGACTAGAGGAAGAAGAAAGATACTCCTCAAAATGATGGAGCGCCCATATAATGGCAAGAGTTTCTTGCTCAATCACCAAATCATTTAATTGGTGTTCATTTAATTTTCACGAGAAGAAGCTCACAGGATGAAGAATACCATGCTTGTCGGGCTGCATAAGGACAGCTACCGCGCCCACCTGACAAGCATCAACGTACAGCACGAACAGCTTGTCATACGGTGGAGCAGACAGAATGGTGCATTACACAGAAGTGCTGTTTCAAACACCTCTTGACGATTGTGTGTCCAGACAAAGGTGACACCACTGTGGAGAAATTTCAAGGCATTGAGTAACGTACTGGTCTTGTTGTTTGTTTAGCCCTATTGGATGAGATACCAGTGTTTGGAAAGCTGGTCTGCATTTAAAAAAAAGAGGTGGAATTTATTTCTTGGTGTCAGACATGGAGAGTGTGTTTGCAGAGCATCTTCATAACTTTCAAGTTGTTGAGTAGGAGCACAGTTTTTCATGTACTAAACCATTACCGTAAGGCATTTGCAATCACAACTTTTTTTAATGTTGTCCAGGACAGTTATATTGCGTCATTTTCTTGAAAGTTCTCCAGTGACTTTTGAAGTGTTCCACCCATTCATACACACACTCACACACCAATGGCGATTGGCTGGCATGCAAGGCACCAACCAGCATATCAGGAGCATTTGGTGTCTTGCTCGGGGACACTTCGACGCACCCAGGGTAGAATCGAACCGGCAAACATCCGGCTGCCAGACAACTGCTCTTAACACCTGAGCCAATGTCACCCCCCGAAGGGTTTTGAAACAATTCTTTCCACTAACAGTGATGTTTATATGCTATATCAGTACGGTAAACCTGTGTGTTACCATGGACAGCTATGCTGTGATATTCTGCCACACATCAGATTTCTTTTTTCAGGCCACAACAACAGTGTTCTGTCTTGAAATAAATTATTAAAATACAGCAAATTGGGTAATTTGTTGTTGATTGGAGATCTTTTTGGACACTGGGAATGCTTTCTATAAACATACTCTCTTATATGTAATTAAAACACACATGAAGGTAAATTTTCTTTACATTTTGTATCGCAAAATCTGTTTTAATAGAAAAATAAGGTTTTCTGATTATTCTTGTGTCTGGACAAAAAGATATGCAGATGTTTTGTATTTTGAACGATTTGGGGACACCACAACTGGGTTGGTCCTTGACTTAGAAATTGAGAATAAGTCTAATAGAGAAAATAAATTAGGCTAATAAATACCTAATAAAGTGCTCACTGAGTGTAGGTCTAAATGACCTATACTGGAGCCAACCAGGGTGGCGCTAGTGAGTACCGTCTCTCAGCATGACCAGGATTGAGCTTCAAAAAAGAAACCCACTTACATTGAACAAATAAAAAATGAATCAGCTTATTCTTCTGGTCTGTAGGCTGCCATATATTTGCAGCAGTACATAGCTTGTTATAAATGAATGTGTGGTTATTGCATTGGAGAGAAGAAAAAAACTTTACTGAACCATAGCAAGTGGTTTAATAACAATGAGCTAATTATTACTTGTGTTTATGGATTGTGTCATGGCTTGTTCTGATGAGATCCGCGCTATTGCCTCCTATTGAGATGAGTTGTTAAATCAACAAGATACAGGCCTATTACAGCACACCACAACTTCTTCTGTTTGCAGTAGAAACACTATTTCTTTATAAAAGCACCCTTTGTAAAATCAATCAGCTTTTTTTTGTACATCAAAGTCTTCAGAAAATGGCAGTTGATAAGTATTCCTCTTTAAGATAACAAACAAAAAATTGCAACTCTTTGAAAACTTTGACATTTGTAGAATAGAAAGGACAGCAAATTAAAGTTGGCAACAAACTCTCATATTATTTTAACATTATCTAGCCATTTTAAAGGCACCACAATTGGCATGAGTTTCAGGGATGATAAGAAAAGACAAAAGTAAATAATTAAATCGGACAGAACGCAGGGCAATACCATTAGGGTCCTCTAATGTGTTGCAAAATGTTTTATCAAAGCTGTGAATCTGGTGAACGAGAGAACAAAAAGGCTTTTTTTGTCCTTCGATGCGTATGAGATTGTCGGAGCAGAGCTCATTTTTGGCTGTTGGAAAGAGAGTGGATTTTGTGACCCTGGAAGCAGTTGAGGCACTTTATTGGCTTTGACATTTAGAGAGAAGATTAAAGCAGCTTTGTTTTACCATGGGAAGGGAATGGGGTATCCATGAACTCCCTCTGCGAACAGGGGGATGCCACTGGAGTCATCAGTCAGCATAGAGATGCACTCCAGATGCCAAGGAGTGGTCACAGGTGACACAGATTCATTGAAATTCCATTGATTTGCTGCCTGCATGCAAGCTATTAAAATCCAGGCAGACAGTAAACATGTCCAGAGACAGACTGTTCGAAGCAATGTGAGAACCACCACAGAAAAGTCAGCACTTGAAATGAATAAGAACAACATGAAAGTAAGGTGGCCTCAGCTCCTTCTCAATAATGTGTATATGAAGGTTCAATGGGCCTAATTTATCAAACATGAGCTGTACGAATTTGATTGTAAATCATTACATTACACTCATATTTCTGAGATGGTAAAAGGGTAACTTTGTCACATTTATGATGTGAGCCTCCAGATTTAATTGAGTCAATTATGATACCAAGCCTCTTGACTAAAGTTAAAGACAGTTACTCTGTCTGGGTCTTTGTCTCCCAATGTCCAAAATCAGAATTTGTCTTGGTTGAACTGCAGGACGTTTTCAGACATCCTCGCTTCTATAACAGAAATGAACACTTAATTAAGGTGTTGATGGGGCTAAAATCATCTGGGAATACAGAATTGTAGAGCTGGATGTCATCAGCATAGGTGTGAAAATGAGGGTGTGCGAGTAGTGCATTACTCGTATCCATTTCTTTAACGAGTAAACCAATTAAATTATCCGTTACTCATACCCAGAAGTGGACGTAACGTAACCTACTCAAACTACTCAAGTACTACTGTTTTGCACTGTAATACAGGTAAATCTCTTGGTAATAAATTAAAAACCAAGACCATCTAAATAAAACAATGTGTACAACGAACACTTTTGGCTATCCGCATTGCCATCAGACTCGCCCTTTAAACACACACCCACATTGTCCTAAAGCACAATACTCTTATACAACATATCCGTCACAGTTTGTTGCATAAATAAAATGATGCAGATAAAAAAAACCGCCAGGCTACCAACCAGCACCTAAGATTAATGTTACTATAAACTGGCTTATTTCAATTCAGCTACTTCACCATTTTAAGAGCTAAAAATGTATTCATTAACACGATCATTAAAACACTGTTCTTAAGTACGATTGATTTATTTAACAACCCCGACCAGAGAATGCAGTAAGCCTGACCCAGGTAGAAAGCTCACTCCATACAAAGTGTCACCATTCATGCTTTGAAATGTTTGGGGCGTTATGGGTTTATTCAGCGCAGTAATCCTGCTTTGTCAAATACCACCAGTCCAGATTGCTAGCTAGCTAGCTACAGCAGATAGTGTAGTTAAGACGCTATACATGCATGTAGCAAGTAGCAACAATAGCAGTAAGCCAACAGGGTCCACCAAGATAAGCGTTTAACACAACACAAGCGTTTAGTACACAAACTGTTAGGTTAAGTAACACCAGAAATGGAGGCACTGAGTAGTTAAACGTAGGTGAAGAATGGCTAGACATCAAGGATTTTCAGCTGTCCTCACACACACCTCCAGACCACGTCAGATGACAGGTAATTTGACCAGAAAAATCAGTGGGACATAACAAGCTCACTAGGTAGCTAGATACATTAACATTACAGCAATCTAAAAAATCCACCACAACATCACCACAAACAACTTCAACAAACCAATCAAGCTGATGGCAACCGCCCACACATGTCACAAAACAATCCCAGTACCTAGCTAGCTCACTAGTAAACACATTTAAAAGTGAATAACTAAATTACAAGAATCAACACCAAAAAAAACAAATGACAAAATGTACTACCTTACCTTACCTAAATTAATGTCTATGTCCACAAATTGGTGACTGCATCCTCCATCCTTACAATTCATGTCTAAAGTCAGCTCTGTACCATAGCTTCTTTGAAGCACATGGCTGTGTGTTTTCAACAGGTCACGTCTTCCCTGTCAGCAGTCAGTCAATTGATATGCCTAAGAACAGAACAGCAGGCAGTCATTTTATTGAGGGGGAGGAGCCAGGGAGGAACTGGCCTATCACGAAACACTGATCACTGATGTACAGCTACTGCAGCCAATGTAAGAAACAAATAAGTTAAGCAGGCCAATTCTCCAATTACGGATAATGAATCTAAATTACTCATTCAATATTCGTATTCTGAAAAAAGTCAATACGTGGCTCACCCCTACTGAAAAATAATGTTTTGTTTTCTGATGACACTTCCCAGTGGTAGTGTAACGAGTTTGAAGTCTGAGGTGGGATTTGAACCCCAACCTCTCACTCCTCCAAATATTTGTTGGACGAATGTGTGACCAGTCAGCTAAAGATGAAATTACATCTAGCCAAGGGCAACGACGTGCTTTTGAATTTGAGGGTTACGTCATCGGGGATCTTTTTCTCTGTAACCTGCTCTGAGCCTTCACCGCACTTCACCGTGCCCCCAGGCGAACAACTTGAGCTAACCCTGCTACAGTAGCATATACAGTTGTGTTCAAATAAATAGCAGTGCTTTAAAAAGTGAATAAAGTGCAAATATTTTTTAATAGCTTTTAATTCAATATTTCAAATGTAGTGGAAACATTACACATTCAATTCCAAATCGAAGCATTTGCAAATTTGATCAAGTCTGCATTATTCTTTTACAGGAGACAAAGAAAAGGAGAATTAATATGTTTAAAAAAATGAATTTAACCTTCACTTTAAATTACTGAACTAATATTTAGTTGCATTACCATTGTTGGCAGTGTGTTTTGGGTCATTGCCTTGCTGCATGATGAAGTTCCTCTCAATTAGTTTGGATGCATTTCTCCAACAGAATGGTTTTGTAGACTTCTTAATTCATCCTGCTGGTACCATCATGAGTTATGCAATGGTGCTGTTCAATTTTCTCACTTTCAAAATGACTTGTTTTTCTCCCAGCTCTCTGGTCTTTATGTTGGTTTATTTAGTCTAACACAAATATAGACTTCACAGGAAAACTAAAACCAAGAGTAGACATTCAGAACTATCCATCCATCCATTATCTTAACCCGCTTATCCTGAACTGGGTCACTGGCGCCTATCCCAGCATACATTGGGCAGGAATACAGGTTGCCAGTCCATTGCAGGGCACACACACCATTCACTCACACACTCATACCCATGGGCAATTTAGAATCTCCAATCAGCCTAACCTGCATGTCTTTGGACTGTGGGAGGAAACCGGAGTACCTGGTGGAAACCCATGTGAACACGGGGAGAACATCAACTCCACAAACTCCACACAGAGAGAACAGCAAACTCCACACAGATGGCCCCGGGCCGACCGGGATTCGAACCCAGGACTTCCTTGCTGTGAGGCGGCAGTGCTACCCACTGCACCATCCGTGCCACCCACATTCAAAACTTTTTATTGTTTAAAAAATGGGTGGTCCCATAAAAAAGGTGATATGTTCCAAGTTGTTTAAGAAATCTAAAACCATTAAATAAAAGCTGAAATTCAGATCTGTCATCTCATGTCTTCAGTGTATAGCAAAAACAAAGGAATTGACCTTGCTGATCCAATACTTTTTGAAGGGACTGTACATGGTAGAGTTACCAGACAAAGCAACCTCAACACCAAATTAAGCATCTGAAGTATGGAAAAGAAAACATTGAGAAGCCTGAAGCCTTTTGGAACAATGTGCTTTGGATACACAGACAAATTCAAAGAACGTTTGGGTATTCTAGCAAGACAATGATCAAAAGCATACCTCAGAATCAGCCATGAAGTACCTTGAGGAAAGACGAATGAAGGTTTTGGAATGGCCACCACAGTCCCCAGACTTTACTATTATTGAAAATGATTATTTATATACACTGCTCAAAAAAATTAAGGGAATATTTAAGGGACACATCAGATCTTGATGAACGGTTTATTGAAGTTGAAAAATCTTTACTGATGTACATTGTATAATTTATTGAGAACAAAATGACTTAACAGTCAAAGGAAACCAAAATCATCAACCCATTGAGGGCTGGATTCAAAATCATAACGAAAATGAAAGTAAAAAATTGAATTCACAGGCTGATCCAACTTGTGTGAATTTTATCACGGTAACTCATAATGTGACTCAGTAGTGTGTACGCACTCCCAACAACATCTGGGCATGCTCCTGATGATGGTGTCCTGGGGGATCTCCTCCCAGACCTGGATCAGGGCATCAGTGAGCTCCTGGACAGTCTGTGGTGGTACTTGGTGCTGTCGGATGCACCGATACATAACGTCCTGTCGAGGACCCGGCCCTAGGCCCCCCTGATGAGAGATTGACGGGGGATGGGTTAGAAAGGAATGCATTGTTAACCCCTCGCACACGCCATCGAGGTGGTAGTAAGAACGCCCGTAAGAAGAAAAATATGTGGTTCAGAGAATGAGCAGCCATGCTTGTCAGTAGAGGAGTCTGAAGTCGGGGGACTTAGATTTAGGGTTTTAAGGAGCAAGGTTAAAGTTCTGACTGAGAATACCCCAACCCTACAGGGGAGGGGCACAATGCCTGGCTAAAGAAAAACAAAAATAAGGAAAACGGAAGGGATGTCAATACCGAAAGAAAATTAATAATTAATGGCGGATGATTTACACTCAGCTATTGGCTGGATGTCCTTTGTAAATCCCTTAAGGCGCCGCGGAGAGGGGCACCTGAAGAGGGTGTTGGGATGGTGGCAGGCTTTAACGTCTGGCTTACATGAAATCAAAGTTTGGAGGAAGTCAAGGAGAGATTATGAAACTGACACAGACACCAGTGATGAATAGGTTCATTAAAAACAACATAAGGGCTAGTGTTTTTCCACTCATATATTAAGATGGGGGAAATTCCCAAACCAGAGGGGCCCATGAAATAAAATATTGGGGACGGTTCTTTGGAGGTATGAGAAAATGACAATTGGAAAAACAGAAATAATTAATATGGTCATTGAAAAACAAGTTATATAAAAGATAAATGTCTTCCCGCTTGACATAATGGGGACACTTTTGTATACAAAAAAGATATATAAGGGATAAGTTTTTAGACCTTAGAGCAGGATCCCAGAATTTGGCTTCAGAAGATATCTACGAGCTGGTGAAGAAAGATCCACGCAGAACAATTATAACCAAGTTGGAGTGGTAATTATAATCTATATTACTTGTAGAAGTAGGAAAAGTAACATATTATAAGTTTACTTTTATATATCTTTTATTTCTTATTAGGATACTATATAAAGTAGAAAAATGTAGAGAAATTATAATATTTAGATAAATATAATATTATAGGAATAGTTTCTTTTTAAACGTCAAGAAGGGGGAGCTATAGGATAAGGCTAAGGCCAAAGAGGATGGATATAGGAAGGGTGTACCTTGATTTTTAAACATCGTGGTGGAAAGGTAATTTAGAAAGAGCTAAGAGGGGTATATGTAACTTGCATGTGATTAGCAAACTGCAAAAGATGATATGTACACTGTAATCTGTACAACTCTATTCTTTTGATTGATTATAATAAAGTATATCTTACTATAATCATATGTGACAAAGAGTCTTTAGAGTAAATACATTGAATACAGGACATCGATTACCAGATTTGCATCACACCCTTCACTTCGAGACTGGGCTGGAAGTTCAGTAGAACTTACCAGGGCTCCAGGACGTTCGGAGTACTTGATTTCGTCCCCGAGACACCTCATGGTGAGGTACTGCTCGTGGGAACGTGAGGTCTGAGCTCGGCAAGGGGTCCGTGGCTCACGACAATTTTGGCGCCCAACGTGGGGCCCGAGCAGCAGAGAATTGCTCACGGCCTATTGAGGCATTGTCCGAGTGGATTCCTACTCGAGGGTCTCGAGTTGATTACTGGCACTGAAGAGAAAGGTGCTGGACACCTAAGTAGTGAAACCGTAAATACTCGAACTCAAAAGGAATCGAAGTAATTTAGAATAAGTTACAATATTAGAAAACTGTATAGGACAGTAAATTCTAATAAAGTAATAGTATACATATCAATCTATAAATAGGTGGGAAAATGGCTGTCAGTGAGATGCCAGACCCACATATAGAAGTATATTTCCTAATAAAGAATAGCCCATAGTAGGGACTACTAGGGACTACAAGTCGCGCCTCCGACAGAGGGAGAGGTATTGGTTCGGAAAATACATAAAGAGAATGGATATTTCTCTTTTAATGTAATTAAGAACTTGAATAGGTTACATATACCCAAGCTGAAAGAGGTAGTGAAGGGAGTAGTTAAGAACTGCTCACAATGCCAGATGATTAATACACCACACGGCCTGTGGAGTGCTGGATTAACTATAAGGTCGGGAGTACCCTGGGGAAGTATTTGCATGGACGTGGCCGGTCCTGTAGTATGATCCACAGGGGGGCACCGATACTTGCTGATAATAGTTGATTCGTGCACTGGGTACACCCTGGTCCATCCTCTGCGGCAAGGTACGGGGAGACAGGTTCTAGCCAAGCTAGAAAGCACAGTAATGGCAATAGGAAAACCTAAAGAAATTAGATCAGACAATGGAGCACATTTCAAGGATACCATTATCAATAAATGGTGTATCAAAAACAATATAGAAAGAATATTTTCCCCACCCTATCATCCTCAAGGAAATGAGATAGTAGAGAAAGTGTTAGATAAAAATATGGTAGAATTGAAAAAGGGAGGAATAACCTCAGTGGCACAATGCTGGAAGAAATTAAAGGACCAGGCTGTTGCATCATGTGTTCATGTAATGAATTAAGGCCAGGATATCAGGGACCTGGTGGGGCAAGAGTACCCCCAAAAATAGAGGGGTTACCAGGGGACGCCCTATGGGGAATGACAACCCAGACAGGGCATTCTCCAGTAGTGATGATGCACAGATTAGTGGTCTGTGGACAGTGCAGGATTAGCATTGCGACAAATACCACTTTTCTCATGGCCAGAGAAATAGAGGGGCCTGAGAAGGGGGGGCAGCCTAGGAAAAAATGTTACTGCCTTGAAACAGCAGAAGGGGAACTTGTGACATGTAATGAGTGCAGGGAACTCACTTTCGAGGGATCAGCTGTAGCAGCGGGCCTCACTCATGCATTAATCCCCTATGATAAAAACGAGACCTCCAAAGGTCAGGAAAAGTCAACATATGCCCAGCCCATTATGGGTAAACAAAGAGACGACTAAGAAATGTTATTGAACAGACATACAACTATGGGCCCACCTGGCTGCTGATGGTTAACCGAAGGGGAGAGACAGATACCAGACCTATGAGGTTTAGGCGAAAAGCCATAAATAGAGAAGGAAGAGTAGTATGGAGATTAACAGATTATAAAGAGGAAGTTAAAAATTGTCTGTACCCACCAGAAGATGCTGAAATACTAGACATACCTTTTGGGGATCATAAAACCAGAGCATGGTACAGCAGTGATACAGATTTATTAATGAGAAAGTTCAAAGCTAGAGCACAAAAAGTAGGGCAAGTGGCATACTTCAGGTTACACGCTTTCCCTGTAGAAGGGATATTAAAAGGGGTGAGAAGACAATTAATTGTGTGCGCAGAAGGCCTAATTGATGATAAAGGGCAAGTGAGAGAAACAATTGTGGTTGAGGAATCTCGGAGGGGAGCCACAGGGCGGATAAACCCTCGCCGCAACCATTCTGATGATAAAGACGAGGCCACAGGGCCTCTTTACACACTAACCATAACAGTCACCACCAGAGTTGGGGTTGGCGAAGGTGTATACTCTGTTTCAGCTAGGCACTCAGTGGAACCCCTGTCTACAGACGCTGACGGAAAAGCAGCTGAACCTGTAGTTCCAGACCCCGAGCCAGAGTACAAGGACGTCCACGATTTTGCTACTACAATACCACTGAGAAATAACCCGAACAATGGAGGACCTAGAGATGCTTCTCAGCAACGATGCACAAGGAGGCCGAGAATGTCGTGCTTCAGCGGGTGTTTCCGATCAGGAAATGCTGACAGAGTACATGAAAATCCGAAATCAAAAGAAAAATCAACAAATCCTGCGCAGTGAGTCTTTGAAGAAGGGACAAAATCGGGAAAAGAAAGGGTTAGCAATACTAGGGTTAATAATTTTTGTAGTAGGAATAGGATTAGGAAATTATGTAATGAAATATAGAGTCCCTTACCAATACACATGCGTTACTAAGGAAATAAATGTGATCTGGTGTGAATACAACATGACATCACCAGGAAGTGAAAATAGTACTGAAAATTGCGGTCAGGAAATGAAAAACGAAACATGCTGTCACTATTTGACTCAAGGAGGTCAGAAATCCAGTATGATAGAATGCGATGTCAGCTGTATCAACACAGACGGGAAACAGAAATGTTCAAGAGGCAGGCAAACTCGATATTATCCAAGATCATTGGGGCATAAAGTAAAGCGGGAGGTCCCGGCAAAAAATACTCAAAAGGCAAGGAGATGTGAGCTTAGATACCCCTTGCTTATAAGCAAAGGGTTACCGAGTTACACTGGACTTCGATGGTCACAATTAGAACAACGAGGAATAATATGGGGACCCACAACACCACTACTCACTAGTCTATATATAGGGGACCCGCAACAATATCCCAAAATAGATAAATCAATAAAGATACAAAAGGAACTAGGGTGGACAAATACATATGTATATCAGAATAGAACTTTACTGTGTACATTAGCCTATTGGAGTCAAGATAAATTTCGAAAGGGCATTTGGGCAGCTGATACAATCCAAGCAATGCCATCGTTATTGATTAAGACAGTAATACCTTCTCGAGAAATAGTAGAGAAGATACTTCAGAAAGAAAGGGAGATGATAGAAGAAATGAGACAGTATGCAATATCAGTATATATAGAAGACGAAAAAGATATAAGGGAAAAATCAATCTCTAAAAACGACATTAAAAAGGGTGTAATGACAATGGCATGCACCTGGGAAGATGATGAATACGTAACCTTCAGATATAGGCCCGTAGAAGAACAACTTAGGAATTGGATAAGTTGGTACTGGAACAAAGTTATGAAAGGAAAAGATCCTAAAACAGATTACAAGGAAGAATGGATTCATTATACGTTAATGAGTGGTTGGTGGGAGGCCTATGCTGGAGATATAGGGAATAATGCACAAAACCAGGACTATTTTAAAAATTATGTCCCTGACCACTTCGTGCCACCGCTCAGAACTAATTACACAGGGAAGGAAGAACATGGAGCTAAGCCTCAACTAATATATTTTAATGACAAATTTGGGAAAAGGTTGTATATAGTAAATCAGACTTCTGGGGCCCTACTTAAAAATATGGGGGTCATAACCCCAGATAACACCTGTAAGAGAGGAAAAGAGTTAATATGGCAACAGCCAGCTTGTGACCTTCGAGACGACTTGCGTCTGGTATGGAAAGCTTGGAAGGAGATGATTAATGCAGGACATGTATACGAAGGATATAAGTGGATGAGAAACTTAACTCTTTATAGCAATACAAGTAAACGTATTTTTATAGGGAGAGGAGGGGTCTCTAATGTGATCAGAGCAATCTGGACAGGAGTTAAACAAGGAGTGAATAATGGAGTAAATACGTTTAAAGAAACCACCACTAATATCATGTCCTGGGGATGGGACACTATTAAATCCCTGTTTGGGCCCTGGGTATGGGTTATAGGAGTTGGAATATTAATCATAGGAATAATATATGTCATTTTTGTATGCTTAAGGTGCAGGCGTCATAGACAACAGTATGCATATCACAAGCTCGAGTCTCAAAAACAAGAGCATGAGCATCAGCGTACTTTTGCTGAAATCTTGACCCGACGACCCCGGCAAGAAATCACTAACTGTTAAGGGAGGCCTAAGATAGACATAAGGAAAAGATAGAGGGGTGAAGGATACTGACCTCAAAAACCAAAATGGCTACCCAAAACACAAACAGATAAGGTATAAAGCCTGGAACAGTCAGAGACACAGGTCACAGCAGAAAAACAACTGAGGCAAGCATATTGGAATAATGGCAACTTGGAACAGTTCCTATGAAACCATGAGCCTAATCGGGAATGTATCAGGGGAAGGAAATCTGGGAGTGCGGGATAACGGTGAAGCAATACCGTTAGCTCTATCCATGGTGAGTTCCCTCCTCCGAGCTCTTGATTTGAATCTTGGTAACATAGTAACAGTAATTAAACTCATTAGGAGTACAAATTGTTAATTGAATTCTAAAATCAAAATATGGTTTTATTTGGAATGCGGATTTCAGGACAAGATTTCAGACAAAGATAACAAATGTAATTTGAATGCTGAATGAGATTTGATTTTTTGTCAATAACAGGCACCTTATGAATACAAATATGGAATTACAAATGTACTAAGTGGCTAGTATTAATACAACATGCATTGGCTATGGGATATCTAAATTCTAATTTTTTTAATAGGCAGGTATTAAGAAATAATATAAATGCTATACCTGATCATGCTTGTGTTCGATGGGTCACAAATAATAACAGTCCTCAGTTGCATGTCCATGGAAATGCAAATACTTGTGAATCCAAAATGTAGGGGTAGGAACCCAAAGAATGATTTATATATCTTGTGTACTTAAAAATCAAAATTGACACCTGAGGCATAGGGCCTCCAAACAAAGAAGGGGATTCACAGGAATCCTCACACTAAAGTTACAAATTCAAAATTGAACTCCAAAGAGAGATGTCCCGTGTAAGAATAGTTGCATGGCCTCCTGCACCAAACCAGCAAACCGTATACATAAATCTACGCATCCAACAGAGATGTAACTTGATCCGTTGGACGTTTAAGATTGATTGGGGAAAATCCTGCTGGTTAATAAATAACCATTCTCACAAGGAAAAGAGAAATCTTGTAGTGTATATCCATAAAAAAAGTAATAATAATAATAAACCCCTAAATTATTCACCGGGCCTAATCGAAACCGTGTAAATATATAAAAGAATTAAGTTCCTAGGGAATATAGATAATCAAAAGCGCATGGAAAAACGTATATATTTTAGTAGAGGTAGGATGGAAAAATAATATAAAATAAAGAAAAATTGTATTTGATCTCTTACAGAATAAAACCGGGAAATGGATTGTGGAAAAAGAACAAGTGGAAGCCAGTGAATCACAATTCCCAGTGACAGCCCTAAAAGAGGGGTTCGCAAATGAAACAGATACACCCAGAAATCCCATAGAATTAGGAGGGTATCGTAATCATATAGTGAATACTTTGTTTGCTTTTGGAGATAAGAAAAGGTTATTTAACACCTGCAACCTCAAATACCCCCCACTAGATTCCTGTCTGAACTGTGAGAAAACCGTGAGGTTTAGGAGGGGGGCCAGGGGCCTATACGGTAGTCTCTGCACCCCATGCTTTATCTTGAACAAGAATGAATGCATCAATATTATCAACCTAGACAATCACAGAGAAAAATTTGAAATTTTAGAGAATACAATGACTGTATATACAGACATTGCAAATTACCCATTGTCAGAGGGATTATTCGCACCCATAACATGTATCAGCATTATTAAATTCTATCCTTATAATGAAGAAAAACAAGATATTGTGACAATACGCAGGAATATATTTCCGTATATCTACGAAGACCTTGAAGGGAAACAACAAACTAAATATATAATCAAGAGAAAAAAAGTACCCTCTCGACAGCTGTAAAAACACTCGAACGGGGAGAACTATGTGGGGAAGGGGTTTGTATTATCTGTATATTATTTTATTTTTAAAGACAGTTTGGGGTATACCCCTGAAGGAGAAGTACCGAACAAGGACAGGAGGTGATGTGTACAGAAAGGCTTTCCTGGAACAACAAGCCTTCCTCGATGGAAGGAACAGTTTCCAGATTACACGCTGTATCCCTGAACCTGAAGGAGGAAAGATCCCAAGGAGTCGGTGCATCATCTGCTTTGAGGATGTGAGAGACATTGCCCATTTCACGCTGCGAGGAGGCATGCGGGGATGCCTGGAATGCGTCTGCTTCAACATGAAGACAACGCTCAGGAATGGACAGGACTTTGGATACGAGGCTCCTGTAAAGGAGTGGCTTTTGGGACTATTGGTTGCATCATTGTTTTATTCTTTTATTTTTTGTTTTTATATTAGCACACTGCGGATGTGCAACTGTCTAAAATGAGGTGGCTAACGATGGAGTGAGGCACGAAACAGGCACATTAATGTTGGATAAGCTTGCTATGTGTGTGGCTTAGAAGCCGCAAAAGAGGAAAATTATATAGAATATTTTCCATAGTTATTCCTAGTTATCTTATGAATCAGTATAATTATCTTATGTTATTCTATGTATCAAGATGAGAAAAGTAGACAAATTATTTTATCTTTGAACATGTTATCATTTATATGATAGAAGGATTATGGAAGAAAAGTATAATATAACCTAGGATTTATATATACAGATATGTATTCTCATGCATATAGTCAGAGGACTTCTTAAAAGAATAAATTGTTCTTGTGACAGATAACCAGAAAAAATGTAAGGGAGGGGTGAGTGCTCTCCTCAGCTTACGTCATATAGGCATATGTGCAGGAGAACACTCTCCCATTGGTAGGTGTGCTCATGGGCTTGATTGATGATAAAAAACAATGAGGAGGATGACAGATGGGAGCCCAGTTAGTACTTGGTACTCCCTACCGTTTGATACCTGGATATTAAAGCTGTGTGAGTTAATTGAGAGGCACTTACAGGCTAAGATTGGCTTAGTGCGAGGGGTTGAAGGGGGTGTCGAGGACCCGGCCCTAGGCCCCCCTGATGAGAGATTGACGGGGGATGGGTTAGAAAGGAATGCATTGTTAACCCCTCGCACACGCCATCGAGGTGGTAGTAAGAACGCCCGTAAGAAGAAAAATATGTGGTTCAGAGAATGAGCAGCCATGCTTGTCAGTAGAGGAGTCTGAAGTCGGGGGACTTAGATTTAGGGTTTTAAGGAGCAAGGTTAAAGTTCTGACTGAGAATACCCCAACCCTACAGGGGAGGGGCACAATGCCTGGCTAAAGAAAAACAAAAATAAGGAAAACGGAAGGGATGTCAATACCGAAAGAAAATTAATAATTAATGGCGGATGATTTACACTCAGCTATTGGCTGGATGTCCTTTGTAAATCCCTTAAGGCGCCGCGGAGAGGGGCACCTGAAGAGGGTGTTGGGATGGTGGCAGGCTTTAACGTCTGGCTTACATGAAATCAAAGTTTGGAGGAAGTCAAGGAGAGATTATGAAACTGACACAGACACCAGTGATGAATAGGTTCATTAAAAACAACATAAGGGCTAGTGTTTTTCCACTCATATATTAAGATGGGGGAAATTCCCAAACCAGAGGGGCCCATGAAATAAAATATTGGGGACGGTTCTTTGGAGGTATGAGAAAATGACAATTGGAAAAACAGAAATAATTAATATGGTCATTGAAAAACAAGTTATATAAAAGATAAATGTCTTCCCGCTTGACATAATGGGGACACTTTTGTATACAAAAAAGATATATAAGGGATAAGTTTTTAGACCTTAGAGCAGGATCCCAGAATTTGGCTTCAGAAGATATCTACGAGCTGGTGAAGAAAGATCCACGCAGAACAATTATAACCAAGTTGGAGTGGTAATTATAATCTATATTACTTGTAGAAGTAGGAAAAGTAACATATTATAAGTTTACTTTTATATATCTTTTATTTCTTATTAGGATACTATATAAAGTAGAAAAATGTAGAGAAATTATAATATTTAGATAAATATAATATTATAGGAATAGTTTCTTTTTAAACGTCAAGAAGGGGGAGCTATAGGATAAGGCTAAGGCCAAAGAGGATGGATATAGGAAGGGTGTACCTTGATTTTTAAACATCGTGGTGGAAAGGTAATTTAGAAAGAGCTAAGAGGGGTATATGTAACTTGCATGTGATTAGCAAACTGCAAAAGATGATATGTACACTGTAATCTGTACAACTCTATTCTTTTGATTGATTATAATAAAGTATATCTTACTATAATCATATGTGACAAAGAGTCTTTAGAGTAAATACATTGAATACAGGACATCGATTACCAGATTTGCATCACACCCTTCACTTCGAGACTGGGCTGGAAGTTCAGTAGAACTTACCAGGGCTCCAGGACGTTCGGAGTACTTGATTTCGTCCCCGAGACACCTCATGGTGAGGTACTGCTCGTGGGAACGTGAGGTCTGAGCTCGGCAAGGGGTCCGTGGCTCACGACAGTCCCATAGGTGCTCAATTGGATTTAGGTCAGGGGAATGTGAGGGCCAGTCAATGGCATCAATGCCTTCCTCATCCAGGAACTGCCTACACACTCTGGCCACATGAGGCCGGGCATTGTCCTGCACCAGGAGGAACCCAGGGCCCACTGCACCATCGTAAGGTCTTCATCCCGGTACCTAACAGCAGTCAGGGTACCATTGTCTATGACATGGAGGTCTGTGCGACCCTCCAAGGATATGCCTCCCCAGACCATCACTGACCCACTGCCAAACTGGTCATGCTGGATGATGTTACTAGCAGCATAACGTTCACCATGGCGTCTCCAGACTCTTTCACGCCTGTCACATTTGCTCAGTGTGAACCTGCTCTCATCTGTGAAGAGAACAGGGCGGACCTGCCAATTCTGGTGGTCTCTCAGGAATGCCAATCAAGCTGCATGGTGCTGGGCTGTGAGCACAGGTCCCACTAGAGGATGTCGGGCCCTCATGCCACCCTCATGGAGTCTGTTTTTGACAGTTTGGTCAGAAACATGCACACCAGAAGCCTGCTGGAGGTCATTTTGTAGGGCTGGCAGTGCTCCTCCGGTTCCTTATTACACAAAGGAGCAGATACCGGTCCTGCTGCTGGGTTGATGCCCTTCTACGGCCCGGTCCAGCTTTCCTTGTGTCACGGACTATTTGTGCAACCTGATTGGGTACCACCTCGTGCTACCAGTAGTGTCAAGGACACTAGCAGAATACAAAACTAGAGAAGAATCAGTCAGGAAGGATAAGGAGAGAGCAATTGTCTGTGGCCACCACATGCAAAACCATTACCTTTTTGGGCGTTGTCTTGCTTTCGCATCTCCATTGCACCTGTTGTCACTTTCATTTGCACCAAAGCAGGTGAAATTGATTCACTATCGCTTGTGCTACCTCAGTGGACAGATACCTAAATGAATTGATATCCCTGACTTGGTGTTACACTGTGATGATTAAGTGTTCCCTTATTTATTTTGAGCAGTGTATTATTGAAAATCTGCAGAGAGATCTGAAACAGTCCATACATGCAAAGAGGTCGGAGAATATTTATGAGCTAGAGGTGTTCTGTCAGGAAGAATGGGGACAAATTCCAAAATCCGAGAATTGAAAGACTCTACAGAGCTACAAAGTAGACAGGGTTCCTAAACTTTTTCCATTTTTATTATTTTTAAACTATAAAAAAATGTAAAAAGTAAACCTGCTTTAAAATGAAGAATAATTGTCTATCCACACTCAAAACATATTTTGTGAGGAATGCCTTGCATATCATATGGTAGGCAAACATCAATTTTCCAACATTTAACAGCACAAGTGTTAAACCTCAGTTCAGAGTGATGAAAGCAGTCTCACTAAAAAAGGGGGGAGGGAAATTGACAGGGGAAAAAACACAACGATTGTCACAATGTGAGCTGCAGAGAGACTGGCATTTATGGGAGTTTTATATTATTTCCCAATGGGAGGTTTTGTCGAGGACCCGGCCCTAGGCCCCCCTGATGAGAGATTGACGGAGGATGGGTTAGAAAGGAATGCATTGTTAACCCCTCGCACACGCCATCGAGGTGGTAGTAAGAACGCCCGTAAGAAGAAAAATATGTGGTTCAGAGAATGAGCAGCCATACTTGTCAGTAGAGGAGTCTGAAGTCGGGGGACTTAGATTTAGGGTTTTAAGGAGCAAGGTTAAAGTTCTGACTGAGAATACCCCAACCCTACAGGGGAGGGGCACAATGCCTGGCTAAAGAAAAACAAAAATAAGGAAAACGGAAGGGATGTCAATACCGAAAGAAAATTAATGATTAATGGCGGATGAATTACACTCAGCTATTAGCTGGATGTCCTTTGTAGATCCCTTAAGGCGCCGCGGAGAGGGGCACCTGAAGAGTGTGTTGGGATGGTGGCAGGCTTTAACGTCTGGCTTACATGAAATCAAAGTTTGGAGGAAGTCAAGGAGAGATTATGAAACTGACACAGACACCAGTGATGAATAGGTTCATTAAAAACAACATAAGGGCTAGTGTTTTTCCACTCATATATTAAGATGGGGGAAATTCCCAAACCAGAGGGGCCCATGAAATAAAATATTGGGGACGGTTCTTTGGAGGTATGAGAAAATGACAATTGGAAAAACAGAAATAATTAATATGGTCATTGAAAAACAGGTTATATAAAAGATAAATGTCTTCCCGCTTGACATAATGGGGGCATTTCTTATCAAAAAAGGTACACTTTTGTATGCAAAAAAGATATATAAGGGATAAGTTTTTAGACCTTAGAGCAGGATCCCAGAATTTGGCTTCAGAAGATATCTACGAGCTGGTGAAGAAAGATCCACGCAGAACAATTATAACCAAGCTGGAGTGGTAATTATAATCTATATTACTTGTAGAAGTAGGAAAAGTAACATATTATAAGTTTACTTTTATATATCTTTTATTTTTTATTAGGATACTATATAAAGTAGAAAAATGTAGAGAAATTATCATATTTAGATAAATATAATATTATAGGAATAGTTTCTTTTTAAACGTCAAGAAGGGGGAGCTATAGGATAAGGCTAAGGCCAAAGAGGATGGATATAGGAAGGGTGTACCTTGATTTTTAAACATCGTGGTGGAAAGGTAATTTAGAAAGAGCTAAGAGGGGTATATGTAACTTGCATGTGATTAGCAAACTGCAAAAGATGATATGTACACTGTAATCTGTATAACTCTATTCTTTTGATTGATTATAATAAAATATATCTTACTATAATCATATGTGACAAAGAGTCTTTAGAGGAAATACATTGAATACAGGACATCGATTACCAGATTTGCATCACACCCTTCACTTCGAGACTGGGCTGGAAGTTCAGTAGAACTTACCAGGGCTCCAGGACGTTCGGAGTACTTGAGTTCGTCCCCGAGACACCTCATTGTGAGGTACTGCTCGTGGGAACGTGAGGTCTGAGCTCGGCAAGGGGTCCGTGGCTCACGACAGTTTGTGTGTATGATCCGACAGGTGACGCAGGCTATGACCACCTTTAGTGCTCCAGTTGAAAAGGATTTTCCTCACAGCCATTCTGCTAGTATACTGTATACTAAAATGAGATTTTTTTCATATTTAGTTTTCTTCATAAAGCAGAGGGGGTAACAGATAGAGAAGGGATCACAGCTGAGAAAGTGCCATCACAGGGATAAAACTGCCCTATGGAATGCGCCACGCGTCTCACCAGGAAGTTAATATTTGCTCTCTTCCTTTCTTCTGTAGCTTGTATTGATCCTTCGAAACCATCTGGTTAGTGCTTTTATCACTGGAAAAAACTTGCTCCTTCAACAGAGGTCATCTTTGGGTGGGAATTTGGATTATTTGCGTGGGCAACAATAAAAATGTTGTTCCTAAATAAGGTATGTAAACAAGGGTGTAGTTTAATTTTAAGAATGGGGGGGACAAAAGGAATACAATTACACCATCCAATTTTTGTAGGGGGGGCCGGGGCCATTACCCTGCCATCAACTATGCTTTTAACATAGTTCCTATTCTTTTCTTTTCTATCTTGACCCAGTACCAGTTGCTGACCCAGTAGCTGCACTATACTTTCACCTGTCTCTGAGCAACACTGGTATTCCTGCCATGCAGACATTGTTCTACCATGAGGAGGCATGTTTAAGGAAACCACTGTCTCATTCAAGCGCTCTATTTCCAATTAGTGTATCCACGTTTTGTGTTCTCTCGTTCGGAATTGGAAACACCAAATTTGACAGGCAAAGCAAAAGCAGGCATCATTCGAGACAGAATATTCTAGCCATGGTCGAGACTGGTACCAGCCTGCACTAAAACAGGAGCAGTTTACTTAGCCATGTATTTACTGTATGTGTGAAGAAGTGTCGTGGTTTGGCGATAATGTAAAGGAGGAGCACTGATTAAGCACACCCACACCTTCAAAATGGCCAATAGGAAATGGTGATTTTATTGAGTGAGTTTTCATTGGATGGGCAGATGATTCCTCTACGCATGATCAAACCTCAGAATTGCTATGGATCACATTGCTAAAAATGCTTTCTGTATGTTTTTTATTAATTAAATCAAATTACTCAATAACTAAGCAGCATTTAGCATGAGATCATTAATGTAAGGGGAAAATCCTTTTGACTGAGTCACATTACATTTTATTTGTGACATAGAGGGGCTGTGTGGCACAGTCTAATGCACATTCCATACTGTAATGAACCACAGCCCCTGTGGCACACACACACACACACACACACACACACACACACACACACACACACACACACACACACACACACACACTTACTTACAGCCAAAGGGGAAATCATGTTAGAGTGGTACATGGTGAATAATGTACGCATGCTGAGCAGATGCATCTATCAGACTGCTGTCACAGGACACTGTTGACAAAGTACCCCGGACTGGAGTAGGGCTTTTGAAATCCGCTTTCCTTTTCCTCCTTGACTGCTAGCCAATTCGCGCGGAACTCGCACATGAATAAACACGCTGTAAAACACCATCCTAGGTAGCACAGTCTTGGGGAATCGACAAGAGTTCATGTGAGGACGACATCTATTTGTGACCTGTGAAGTCCTCACAATTCGATTGGGAAACACAGCTATATGATTTGTGAATATCAGCTCAATGATACAGACACGCAGCTAAAGCACCTGTTTTTGTAGAGGGAATGTGCTTTTGTGATATGAGATATGGGAGTTTTGTTGTGTGAGGCATAATTGACTACAGCTTCTCCCCAGTATGGAGGCTTTCCGTCACGAGATTATTCCAGTTCTCTCTACCTGATGCCATTTCATGCTGGTGTTTGGGTGTGCCATACTAGCATTCCATACTGGTGTTTGGGCGTGTCATACTCCCATTGCATACTGGTGTTTGCGTGTGCCATACTACCATTCCATACTGGGGGTACAAAGTGCACAGTCAAAAAAACATCAGGTCAAAATGTAAATCATAAGGAATACTATACTGTAGTATGAATTAGTTACTTTCAACCATCTGAAGGGCTTTTCAGTCTCCTTCAAAGAAATGGAAGGTGGAATGGATATTTGTAGTTATTATAGTGTACCAATGTCAGTCTCATTTTTGCCTGGGATATAGCAGGTACACCTCTTGTGACTGGATGAAGGCCCATGTGAGAGGAACTGATAAAACTACCCAGACAGTATAATCCTTAAATTCCTTACCTCATTAGCAAATTAGATCATTAACAGTCCTGCTGGATTATAAAGATTAATCCCCTGTCCGTGGATCAGAGAAACTAGATGAGGGATTAGAAATGGTTTATCGACAGTCATCCCTGCCAAAAAGATATAAAGGGTATCCAGCTGGTATGCTTTCTATTGGTTGAAAATTGTGATTGGATACGTGTATGTGTGTGTGTGTGAGTGTGTACATGAGAGGTATTATACATGTAATGACACTGCAATGTTGTGTTTTCACAAAGTCTAAGAATCTCAGAGTGGAAAAAATTGTATTTCGACCAGTAACATTACACATTGTAACACATTCTTTTTGGAAAATGATTGTGTAAATCCACAAACAAAAGAAGTGGCACTTCAACCTTAACAAATGCTAATTTAAGTGTTTCTTTCAACTAGATCCTGTCCTAAAACCACATAAAAGAGAAATAGGTCACTCAACACATCTTGTAAAGGCCTGCAAGTCAAATGACTCACATAGAGTCTTACTATCCAAAATGAGGTGAATTTATATTTCCCTTATAAATTGAATTTATGTCATAGAATTTGTTTAGTTTCTTATGACTTCCGCACACAGGTAAGGGAGGGTCGATTCCATCACAAAAGATGAATAGTGCATACCTGTCCAGTATTGTTCTTAGTCAGAATTAACAAAATGCTCAGAACTGGAAGGAAAATGATCACATTGTGCTCATAGGGCAATGATTTGGAAACGCAGCACTAGAGATCTGTTAAATTGCAATTTCTCAAGGGGACCGTGGAGGGGTGGCGTGGTTAGGATGCCATCTGCAGTCAGAGAGGGAGAGGGTTAGCCGACATGCAACTGCAGTTGCAGGCAATTTGATCATTATTGCTAGCTCTTTATCTGTTCTGCCTGCAGTGAGATCGGGGCCTGACACCACAGGAGCACAGCACAGTGAGGTGAATGTGTATCATGGATTGCAACCCTCCCTGTTCCCTCTATGTCTGGTGTTTGCTTTTATTTTGGTAATAAAACAATCTTTGTGCCTCATACAATACAGACTGACTGGTTTGTAGGAGAAAATGTTTAATGTTACCGGGATAATTTATGTGACCCTCTACTGGTGTTTTAAAGGCAAGGGTGGTGATTAGACAAAGTGTAGCTGATCCTTTTAAGCAGGGAAGAGGAAAGATTAAACATATGCTGTATAATAGTTGCATTTGACTTCTATTGAACCATACTTTTGTTTTGTTGAGAGGCCAGCCAATAAAGCAAATGGCCCATTGCCACCATTGTCCTGAATATATTTTTGATAGTTTTGTTGTTGACCATACTGTTTTAACCCCTTAAGTATAACCCCTTTTCTTGACACAAGAACCACAATTAGAACACTGGACAAATCCCCTTCTTTCAAATTTGATGATAATGTCTCCAAAAATGAGTAAAATACTGTATTTTGTTAACTAAAGTATACAACACTTTTTATCACTAAACCCCATCTGTCCCCCTCCCCCTCCCTCTCCTAGTGCTTTCCTCAGACAGTAACAGGTCAAGAAGATTGTAAAAAATAAGTATAATGATCACAATAATAACATCTTGTATACTAATATATTTATTGAGGTCCATTGATTGAAGTTTTTGTCAAATACGCATCCCCCATCAACAAGTCAAACACATTCCACAATATCACATGCTATTTATTATTCAAAAGCAGGCTTGTTCCTTATTTATAAGCATACTCAATAATACAAAAATATTTTGAGAATATATTTAGAAGCTCACAGATATAAAATGGGGTCACATCAATGAAAATGCCCTATATATTTATTGGAGCCAAAGGAGTTTTCACGGTCTTCGTCAGAAATATTCACTCAAGAACACCTGAGAGGCTAGAGAGATCAGAGAATCCTTGGAAGTCGTACAAAGGCAGTCCTCTATTTAGACATAGGCATTGCAAAAACATTTTTTGTTATAAAACGTCAACCTTTTTGGGCCATAAAATCTCAATAACTTTTTTTGTTTTAATGTATGAGAGCCTAACAAACTATACATCGTCAGAAACGTAATGTCATTAGCTAAAATGTTGCTCAGTCATTACCTCAGTATCATACCTCTATGTTCTAGGTTGAGCTGAAGTTCATACAATATTTTTGGCTCACGGATGGGGATCATGCCTTTACTGTGCAACTGGATTACCAATACTGGTCACATACATTTGTACGTGGGCTCATCCTGTTCCAGAGAGCCCATACAAAATGTAGATAATCACATTCCTATGTACAAGTATTTTTGTAGAAGTATGCAACAATGGACTACAATGATAATTCCTCCAGAGACAGTCAAAGTAAGCAATGGACATTCTATCAATGTTTCTCCAAGTTAGCACGCTTTTAGAATTGCATTATTTTGCAGTTGGTCGCTCCTGGTCCTCCACCCCAACTCCCTTACACAATGTTTATACTGTAGACTGGAATATTTAGGAAAGGTATATCAAAAGAAGATTCCACATATTTGGTGATGCGAATGGGTTGTAGACTTGTATGCAGTTGAAATTGTACTTCCCTCTAGGGTCTTTCAGCGAACTTATCCCTGGTTATGCGTATGCACCTTGTTGGACGTCGCTCTGGATAAGAGCGTCTGCCAAATGCCAATAATGTAATGTAATGTAATGCAGTTATTGAATCTAAGGGATTTGCAACCAAATATTTGGTTTATTGCTTCCATTTAAATTAATCCATGAACTTACTTTTGCTCAGCTGAAAATGGGTGGACTCAACACAAAGCTCCTTTTGTAAAATGGTCAGATATGCTTGTAAATACCATCATATGAAAGCTGATTGTCTGCACTTTTGTCTCCTATTCATCTTTTGATCTGAAATAAAAATGCTTTAACCTAATAGTTTTAACATTCTGTATACTCCCCTTGTCCTTCATTAAACCCCTAAAATAAAGCATCTTACTTTAATTGTAAACCCCTAATCTACTTTGCATGAAGAAACAACCTGTCACTCATCACAAACTTTGTTATCAAATTTCAAGTTAAAAAAATATAATTTATGGGGTTTTCTCTGCTGCTAAACATAGTGGCGGGTCATTTTTTACCCTTAAGACAACACAATGGTTAAATAACAAAAATAATGCCTTTCACATTAACATTCCCATATCTTTGGAGGGCACGGCACACACACACACACACACACACACACACACACACACACGTCCACAGAAGGCCTGATTGTGAGGGACTGAGCTTCAAGAACCATACATCCGGAATATTGCTCACACAGACTCAATCTTGTGCATTTGAAATAGATAGGTTCCCTTCAAAATCTAAATGTATCTTCAAATACTAAATCTACGATTAATCACCCAGTCCACAATATAAATACAATAATCTCATTCATATAATTTATCTATTCCTTAGGACACTTTTCTCTCCGCAGAAAACTAGATTTCTGTGTCGTCTAAACAGGACTTGAAACTCTTTCAGCAGACATCCTCTGCCATCTGGCGACATTGTAGTGATCCTGCAGTTTAAAGTCGATGCACACTGCTTTAATTATTTAGTTTTCGCTCTTACAAAACATTTCAAATTGTTTAAATGAAGGGCAAAAACAAAATCACTTGGGTACATGATTTGATAAATTCTAAGCAGAGTAGGGACATTTTTATTCGGTACAGTTCAGTTGGGTCTCAGGCGATACAACTTTGTTGTAAGCGGTTTATTTCGTATAAATCATTAAATAATTCATAAAGGCATAGCTAGTGTTCTTTCTGGATAAATTATCGCGTCAAGTTACAGACCACAAACTAGCCTACGCTTGATTATAGTTTCGAAAGAGAAATCAAAGCCTGGGAGACCTTACATTAAGTGAAACACACGCATTTTAAAACGTTTTTTATTACGCACTCAAATAACTGGCACCTGTGAACTTTAACAGCATATCATCACCGTAAAAGTAGTATAACGATTTTATAGTAACGTCACAGATAGCATTCCTGACAAGAGTATCCTGAACGATCATCTGCAATTAAAATTAATTATTAATCTGAATTATCTTTTAACGATTTAATGCATTCAATGGACACTGGACAATATACTACTCAGAACCATAAACTGGAAGGATTTATTCAGAAGGAAGCAGTCGGTAGAATTCCGGAAAATACAAGAACTGCCGTGTTATGTAGCCACTATACAGTATGTTACGAAATGTCTGCAGCCGCTTGTTCATCGTGCTTTTGAAGTTTACGACCTTCTGAACTGCCTGCCGAGTAGGTCAAGTAAAGCAATATGGAGAAGTGTATCAAACTGGTACAGTTTTGGCTTTTGCTTTTCCTTCTTAGTAATGATTTGTGTGTGTCGGGATTAGACCTTACATTACTCCACACCAACGATGCTCACGCACGGATAGAGGAGACTAGCATAGATTCTGGGAAATGTACTACAGAAGTGTGCTTCGCTGGAGTTGCGAGGAGGTATAGGAAAATAAGAGAAATTCGGAGCATCGAGAAGAACGTGTTGCTGCTCGATGCAGGAGACCAATTTCAGGGAACCGTCTGGTTCAACCACTACGAGGGTGCCGAAGCTGCCTATTTTATGAACAAACTCCGGTATGATGCGATGGTAAGTGTTTGGAAGAAATCTTACAAATACATTCCAATGTATCGCTTGTATTGAAAAAATGTATAAGGGGGCGTATCACTTCCTTTCTGAATCATGATTATTTGCAAAAACTTATTGGACATGATTTACTTGGCTGTCACCAAAATGAACTTTAAAGGATTGTGAAAAGTTTATAGGAGTTTATAGTCCTCCTAAGTCTTTTTTTAATAATACAAATTTCAAGACTGCAGTGTGGATGATGTAGTTTAAATACATTGTTAATTGTTCATTTGAAACGGAAAATAAATTAATAAAAAAATATATCCACATATCAGAGCAAATATTTTTCATCCAGAAAAAAGATACATATCGTTTCTATGACTATAGATCATCGGTACAGTTCTAGGACATTCCTGGCAATTACAGTTCTGTAAAAAGTAGCAGGAGTGAAACTGTTCCAACTTGCCCCAGCCATGGGGTAAGTTTAAATAGTGGCCGAAATGTCGGAAAATGGACTTGAAAATGCTTAGTTTTAATACAAGTCAAGGGTTGGTGAATAGAGCATGTCTTACCGTTTACATTTCCAGAAGATCCCTTCTTTCTCCACACTTTGACCTTTCCATCACTGTGGTATAGGTTAATCTTGGTCTCCTCAGTCTATAAAACTTTGTTCCACAACTTTTGTGGCTCATCTCATCTCGCCTAGTTGTTATACAAGCTATCCCCAATGCTTGTGCAATGGCTCTGATCGATTTCCCCTCTTTTCTAAGTTTCAAAATGGCTTGCTTTTCTCCCACAGCTCTCTGAACTTCATCTTAGCTAATCTTTTGTAACACAAATGCAGTTTTCACAGGCAAAACCCAAGGCTAAAACGATGAGTAGACATTCACAGCTATTTATTGTTTAACCAATTGATCTAACAGGACATATCGGGTGCGTGGTGTTGGACGCAAAATGCATGACTCAACAGAGGTGTAATAAAGACCGTCAGGGCTTTATTCAGGGAATGTCCAGTGAGTATAGTCGAAAAACAAGCAAAGTTCATACACGTGAAATCCAGCCAAAACCAAAGTACAGTACCAAGGGAGAAGGCAGTCTCGTAATCGGTACACCATGCAAAAAGTCCAGTAACCAGGAAAGTTGTCAGCGGGGCAGAAGTACAGACGGACAGTAGGAAGGCTCGGGGTTGATGACGGCGCAAGAGTCAAGACCAAAGTCCGCTCCGCGGGACAAAAGCACAAAGACAGCAGGCAAAGTCGTGGTACAGGCAGCAATGGTCAACAAAACAGAAATCAATAATCATTGGTCAATAAACAGGCTTGGATCGTAATGACTTGACAATGACTTGACAATGCCGCTCAAAAGTGCACTGACAAACAGGGGGCAACAATTTCACAAAGACATGACATGGAACTGAACTTATATGCTGGTGTAGGCGGGTGCAGACAATTAGCTTGAGAGCAGCATGTCAATGGAAATCAGGTGTGGAGGATTGACAAGTTAACAAGATAATTAGTAATCGTTAGTAATAAACCTATCCTGCCGTAGCGTTAGTGGATTAGTAAGAAGACAAGGGAAATTGAAACAATAGGGAAGCGTGAGTGACAGAAAGGAGAGAGAGAAAGCATGAATGCAAGGTTTGCAGAAAGACACGAAAAAGTGTATGCTAATCAACATAATATGACATAAAACGTAAAAACGTGGCGAGACTAGACTAACATAATACATGACGTGACAATAACATAACTAAGACAATGACTGAACATGAAACATGACGTGACAAACATGAAACGTGACAATATCTGGCCAACAAGAAACATCTGTCAGTCACATGTTCCAATACTTTTGCTTACCTAAAAATTGGGTGGTCTGATACAAAAGATGTTTCTATGTGAAACAAATCTTCATAAAAATACCAGGAAATAAAAGCTGAAATTCGGATCTGTCATTGCATGTTCACATTTTGACCTCAAACTCAATTGTCTTCAGTGTATAGCAACAGCATATCAATTGACCTTGCTGTTCCAATACTTTTGGAGGATGTGGTGGCTTTCATTGTTACTCAGCAGTTGTATTGATCAATTACACAGTTAACTCACCTCATGCAGTTCTTTGGCATGAATTGGTTACTGATTTTATGGTGAAAACAAAAGCCAGCATGGTTGGCCACCCTGGGTGACCTGGCTCAGGCAGTAAGAGCAGTTGTCTGGCAGTCGGAGGGTTGCCGGTTCGATCCCCCGCCCGGGCTGTGTCGAAGTGTCCCTGAGCAAGACACCTAACCCCTAAATGCTCCTGATGAGCTGGTTGGTGCCTTGCATCGCAGGCAATCGCCATTGGTGTGTGAATGGGTGAATGAGAAGTATCAATTGTACAGCACTTTGGATAAAGGCGCTATATAAATGCCAACCATTTACCCTTGCTATAAGTAATACGAACATAGAAGGTGGAAACAGTGACACATTTTAATGTGCAAAATACAAAATTATAGTATGCAATATAATGTTAAATACTGTATATTAAGCACACACACAGCAATACATGAGTGCAACCAGACAAATACAATAAAAATGCATTGAGAACAAAACTGATCAGCACATAATTGAAAGAAACTTTTTTAGGTTAAAACATTTTTTTTTACCAATGAATGTAGTCAAACGTGCTCCTGCAGACTTTAATTCCGGCAACTGAGTAAGAAGTCCACTTTATTAGGTAGACCTGTACATCACCTTGTTAACGCAAATATTTAATCAGCCAACCATGTGGCAGCAACTAAATGCATACAAGCATGCAGACATGGTCAAGAGGTTCAGCCTTTGCTCAGATCAAATGTCAGAATGGGGGAGACATGTGATCTCAGTCACTTTGACCGTGGAATCATTCTTGGTGCCAGACAGGGTTGTTTGACTATCTCAGAAACTGCTGATCTCCTGGAATTTGACTGGAACAGTCTCCAGTCAGTTTGCAGAGAATGGTGTGAAAAACAAAAAACATCAAGTGAACAGCAGTTCTGCGGGCAAAAACACGTTGTTAATGAGAGTGGTCAGAGGAGAAGAGCAAGACTGGTCAAAGCTAACAGGAAGGTGACAGAAATGCAAATAACCATGCATTACAAAAGTGGTATGCAGAAGAGCCTCTCTGAACACACAATGTGTCAAACCTCGAAGTGGATAGGCTACAGCAGCAGGAGACCAATACATCTAAAAACCAAGTCTAATAAATACCTAATAAAGTGCTCACTGAGTGTACATCAAAAAACAAACAATATACATCCCTTTGTTGCTGGACTGTGCACCTTCTTAATAGCATATCTCCAGATTGCTTTACAGTGTCTACAGAGTTATGAGGATCTCTAGGAACTCTTGGATTGGCTTTACGCCGTTGTGAATAAAACACATGCAAAGGTTAATTTTCTTTATTTATTTATTTCCTATTTGTTTATTAGGTTTTTCTACCATTTGTTTCCTCATTTATTTAAGCACCATGTACCGGCTATAAATTGCTCAAAGGTACAGCCGCAATAGCCTGAAGCATAGGAGCCTATTGTTATTGTCAGTTTGTTTTGTCTTGTCAATTTACTCTTTTGAATAAATTTGACACACTCGTCTGAGTTGGTCTGACGACGACTGATTTTATGACAGATTGACCTAATGTGAAAGAAAAAACATGCATTTACATATAGTACGATGCAAAAGTTTGAGGCAGGTGTGGAAAAATGCTGTAAAATAAGAATGCTTTCAAAAATAGAAATGTTAATAGTTTATTTTCATCAATTAACAAAATACATGAACAGAAGAAGTGAATGAACAGAAGAAAAATCTAAAGCAAATCAGTATTTGGTGTGACCACCCTTTGCCTTCAAAACAGCATCAATTCTTCTAGGTATACTTGCACAAAGTTTTTTGAAAGATGATGTTGAGATCACCGCTCTGTGGGGGCCATACCATCACTTCCAGGCCTCCTTGTTCTTCTTTATGCTGAAGATACTTCCTAATTACATTGGCTGTATGTTTCAGGCCTTTGTCCTGCTGCAGAATAAATTTGGGGCCAATCAGATGCCTCCCCGATGGTATTGCATGATGGATAAGTATCTGCCTGTACTTCTCAGCATTGAGACCATTAATTCTGACCAAACCTTTCTGTTTCAGTTAATGATTGTGTTTCAACCTACATATTAAATCGATGATCACAAGCTCCTGTTTGGTATAATTGGTTAATCACACACCTGAGTATATGTCTACAAAATCGCTGACTTTGGGCAAGTGTACCTAGAAGAATTGATGCTGGTTTGAAGGCAAAGTGTGGTCACACAAAATATTGATTTGATTTAGATTTTTCGTCTGTTCACTCACTTTGCATTTCGTTCATTGATAAAAAATAAACTATTAACATTTCTATTTTTGAAAACTTTCTTACTTTACAGCCTTTTTTCACACCTGCCCATTTCTTTGTCCCAGTAATATTGCCTAGTTTGTAAGGTAGCTATGTCCACACATGGTCCCACACACGTCATGTTATGTGAATTGATGTAAAGTGTACTTTAAACCTAGTCTTGTGGAATTTCCTTAGTTGTTTTTGTGTATCCATAAATTTTTTTCAGTTATCAGTTATTGGTCAAAAATGAGCAAAACAATTCAGTAATAAGTTATTTACAATGGCAAAAACCTGATATAGCCTGGGATATATCACAGTGCTGTTGGGGGAAGAGGTTCACCTTATCCACACCTCCAGTATTTTGCTTCTATTCATTGTGAAAATGCATATTTTTTAGATTTCAAATAATTAACAAATTAACCATTTAAGTATCACCCCTTTGCTTGAAACAAACTTGAAAATTACATGCCCAAAATAAAATGCTATTGTTACTATTGTTATAAAATGTTACTATTCTTGAACCCTTTTGACTACAGGTATAATCCTGGGGTACGTTTCCCAATAACAGAGTCTCTTAGCGCTTTACGAAGACTCTCTAAGGCATACCTTACTAAAGTTGTTTACTTATCTACGTGTGTTCCCTGAACTATCACTTAGGCTGTTGCTTAAGGGATAGCTTCTATGTGCAATGTTACTAGACCCATGAGAGAAAGTGTTATTTATGAATAAAACACTGCAGGAATACTTTAAAATATTGCATTTATCACGACTGGTGGGGACGTATTAATAGAATTAAAAACTTACAAACTAAATTATCCAACTGTATATATAATTTTCACCAAATTATATATACAGTTAGTGATACAGTTTGTGACTACGCCATCTAGCAATACGCCTTCTTTGGCATGTCATGTTTTATTTACATTATTTTAATATCTTCGTCAGAGTGCCTTAAATGAATCAGGACTGATTTGGCAGAAGCACCATCACATTACTGGTGTAATTCACTATTTTCTCTGATTAGCTGACATTTTCAATAAAAGCACACCAACAAGCAAAATGCACCAACATTAATTTATTTAAATTTTTTACATAAACCACGGAAAAAAAGAAGACTTAAGCGGTCCCACAGCTTCACAGCAAATGAAATGGAGATATTGTTAGACGTGACGCTGAATAAAGAAATATTATTTTCCAGTTTTAGGACGACGGTGTCCAACAAAACCAAGAAAGAACTATGGTTAAACATCGCTCCAGCACACAGAGAGAGTAGGAAATCATCAGTTTATTAATATCATTTAACAGGCAATTAGGCAACATGTTCAATAAAGTGCAACATACATCCTTCGTAATTTAAAATTGTATTATTTGCATGATACAGTGCCATTAATGTGGTATTTTAGTAATATTATTAGCCAACTACAACTGTAGAATTATTAGTGTACATATTGCTTAACAGATTGAGATGTAACTAAGAGCAACAGCTGATTTCAGAGGCTTGCGGTTGTAACAGTGGTGGCCACTAGCGGAGTGAGCTGACAACATGACTATAGCTAAGAGTGGTCCAGACCAACCTTATGAAAGTATGACGTACAGAAGGTATACTTAGCTAAGAACCTTTCGGGAAACACGCTGAAACGTTAAGGTAGAGCTTAAGGTACAACTTACGAACAACGTAAAGGCTTCGGGAAACACACCCCTGGTCTCCTCTGAAAGGCAACCCTTTGGGGTTTGTTTTCCAACAGTCAGAATTACTCCAATTTACTAAAAAAAAGTTACAGAAGCTCAAATACAGATTACCACAATTACCAATACAGCTCCCTGATGATATAACCCTAAAATTTGAAATAACATAATTGACAACGAGCGAAATTGCCTTTAGCTGATCTGGGACTGGTTCGTCTGCTAAAATCCCACCTCGAACTCAGGCAAATCTGTAACTCGTTACACTTCCAGCTATCTTCAGTCAGCAACAGGTGGATAATAAATACATTACAATAATCATGATAATACCATAATTTTTGCCAAGTACCCAACCCCCATCAACAAGTCAAACACATTCCATAATTTCACATGCTATTTTTTATTAAGAGCAGGCTGGCTCCTTACTTACACTCACCAAGCACTTCATTAGGAACATTTTTACTTTATTACACCTACTTATTCATGTGATTATCTAATCAGCCAATTGTGGCAGCAGTGCAATGTATACAATCATGTAGCTATGGGTCAGGAGCTTCAGTTAATATACACCGTGATAAATGTAATGTCATTATTTCAATAACATGCCTGTAGTCGGTTCATTGATGCATTGAACTTATACTGCATTGTCTTACACACAGATGGGAGTAATGCATTTTTTATGCAACTACATTACCAATACTGGTCAGAGGTGCACGTACTTGGGCTCATCCTGTTCCAGAGACCCTATACTAAATGTAGATAATAGCATTTCTATGTACAAGTACGTTTGTAGAAGTATACAATGGTGAAACAGACGGCAATGATAATTCCTACAGTGAAATTCAAATTAAATAATGGATATTTTATCGACATTTCTTTGAGTTAGCTCATTTTTAGAAAGAGAAACTGTATTTGGTCCGCTGGACCCTTGTTGTGAGAAGGATACTTACATTGCCATATTTCTTGTCCCATGTGGATTTCAAAAATGTGGAGATCTGTTGTTGCTAAAGCAATGGCATCTAAAAATATGTTATACAGATAGAACCGTGAGTTTTAACTGGTATATCCTATTACCATAACGATTGAATGCAGGGGCTAAGCAAATAAACTTTTACTTGAACTCTCACTTTCAGCCTGCTCTCTACCTGCAGTGAGTACTGATATATTGCCCCAAACTACTTTACATGCTCCGGATACCTGCTTTACTCAAGACTACAGTGGCCGCATGGGCTTCTACATGCTTCAAAGAGCTGTTTTGTATGGTGTGTTGTCCAACCACGTCAGACAGTGTGGTTATTTTCCAAAGTAGCTAAAGTAGCTAGAAGCTGTCTATCCTCAAAGCTGTCTGTAAATTGAAATGACCTGGCCCGTTGCAGTACTTCAAAAATGAGGAAGGGTAGAGAAGTATGTCTTAATGAAGTATGCATGATACATACTGAGACAGAGAAAACATAAATCACTTGTGCCTTTTCCTGTTAAATGAGCTAAATGGTGTTTTGCAGTGAAATTTGTGGTTTGATGATAATTTGTGGTTTGATGAGATGGTGAAAGATGAGACATCACAGAATTGAGTGTGGTTGTTAGCATTTCATAAAGCCCAGTGAAGACCTATTTAAGTTCATTTTGCCAAATGTTCGCTTGTTGACTCTATGGTCCCACTGTGCCATAATTTGGCAGCATTTGCTGTTTTTTCTTCTTTTTTTTTATTTAAAAATTGTATTCTTGATTTTAGGCATTAGGAAACCATGAATTTGACAATGGTGTGGAGGGATTGCTGGAGCCTTTTCTGAAGCAGGTCAACTTCACAGTTCTCAGCGCTAACATCAAGCCAAATCAAGCTGTGGTGCCGGAACTGAGTCATTACTTCTTTCCCTACAAGATATTTAATGTTGGCTCTGACAGAGTGGCTGTGGTGGGCTACACATCAAAAGAAACACCAGATTTATCACTGCCAGGTAAAAACCCTTTTTGTGGTTGGTAGATTGCTTTGTTGACTGTTGCCCTACTAATTTACTATTCAGCTTTAGGTATGCACAGGGGACACCCCACCTCCTCCTAAGAATCAGCATCACATTTTCATTTTTTTATAGATTCCTTACTTAACCATGTCATCTCATTGGGATAAATAATCTCCTTTTTTCAAGAGAGACTTGGCGAAGATGGCAGCAAAAAAATATGATTTAGAAACTTTTAAACAATTCATTTCTTCTTGCTTTGTACAATAGTTTTAAAACACTTCAGTTCCTGAAGAGGCACAGGGGCTGCATGTTTTCGTTGCTACATGTATGGAACACTTAATTGATCAGTTTGTTTGTACAGTTAACTGCACTCATTGTTAACTGGTTTCTTTGGTTTGAAATGGCAGCAAAAAACAAGCAGACACAAGGATCTCTCTCTTTCTTTCTCTTTCTTGCTCTGTCTTTCTGTCTCTGTATAGGTCCACACTTGGTATTTGAGGATGAGATCAGTGCTCTGCAGGTCCAAGTGAATAAGCTGACCAGACTTGGTATCAATAAAATCATTGGACTCGGCCACTCCGGCTTTGAGGTCGATAAAGAAATTGCCAGGAAGGTCCAAGGGATTGATGTGGTCATCGGTGGACACACAAACACATTCTTGTATACAGGTAAATTACTTCATACTACAATGCATGTGGCCCTTTTATGACTAGTTGTGGCTTTTACCTAACGTCTTGCTTATAAAAAACTTTGAAATGGTATTTGCAAAGATTCTGTTGGCGACATTGTTTTGTGTTTCATTGGGGTTTTTGTCTGTGCGGCAAGAATGTTCCCGGGAAAAGATACTTGCGAGGTTCCGACAGTAGGGGGCATCCATGTTGCATTTCGGCCTGTAACAGGTGGAGCACCACCACTAGGTGGCAAATGTGAGCACTCTCCACAGCTGTCATGAGCCCACCCTTGACGGCATGATGCCCTGGGTCTCTTTCTAACTGGCTTTCTAAGCCCTGGGTCTCTTTCTAATGCCAAATTATTATGCAACGAATTATCAGTATTGAGAATGTGAAATATAATGTTAAAAACTTCTCAGGAATGTGAGACTGTTGGTGTCAAATGTAACTACGTTGCCCCGCCCCCCATAGGTGGAGGGTGAACCAAGGCTATGAAATCAATGAGGGTAGAGGTGTGTCCCCCTCCACATGATAGAAAGTTTTCTTTTTAAAACATGTTTAAAATTTCATACAAAAGGTATTCACGTTACAAAGTTCACACCCCATACAAAACAACACTCAAGACAATTTGTTTAGATACGACCACAGGATCCAGGTAAAAACAATAGACTAAAATAAGAAAGGCAAAAGAAATCAAACCCAAACTGTTGCTTCACTCTGTTGCTTTTCAGTTCTGTAGCTTTTCAGCTCTGTTCCTCTGGCCAAATGCCATTACTGTACTGGAATGGAATGCTCTTACTGTATCTGGAAAGCAAGCTGTGTTGATATCAGTTCTTAACTGAAACACATATATAGCTGAAATGCAGGATTATTTTAATGATGATGACTTGACTTATCTTGAATAAGGGATCATGTAAATCATGGAAATGAATATACTATCATTTGCTTGTGCTCATTTCCAGTGATACTGCTTTTTTGTACTTATCATTTATTGTATAGTGGTTGATATAAATTGACATATGTGAAAAGCACTAGCAGGTCATCGCATCATGCAGAAATTATGTCATTTTGTGCTTTCTTGTGCTACAACCAGGTGTTTCAAACCTGGGAGAAAAGAGGTTGCAAGTCCAAGCGTCAGAAAGTAAATGTCCTGCCATTTGTTTCTTGTACCCAGGAGCCAGCTGATTTCACTAATTTCTTCTACTTCCTGGCTGATAAGATTTCCATCAGCCAGGAAGTAGAAGAAATTCACATCAAGCAGAAATTATGTCATTTTGTGCTTTCTTGTGCTACAACCAGGCGTTTCAAACCTGGGAGAAAAGGGAAAAACACTAACTTGTACCTTGCACTAATTTCCAGTGCTTGTACCTAGCCATGAAAACAAAATGTAAAATGTAAAAGACAAGGTTATTGTTGAACATTCATTCATGAGTAATTGACAACTGTGCAGGATTGACTGTTTCTGAAGGTGTCAAAGAATAATTCAGTTCACAATAATTCAGGCCTACACAGATATCAATCTGGGTCCAACTTTATTTCATGATCATGGAGAGAAGTACAGTACAAGCATTTGTAGTTCTCTGAAACTGTTATGTCCTCACCCATCTTTAGGCAGACACAGAGCTTAGTGGGTGGCACTCTTCCAAGCAGAAAGGGATCCATGAGAGCAATAAACCATTATTGTTTAGGAGATAGGAGCCTCCCAGTTCACATCAATTTACAAATTCCGGTACAGGGGACAGGCCATCTACAGAGGTCCCAGCAGGCCCATACCCATTTGTGGTTTCTTCCGAGGACGGGCGGAAAGTCCCTGTTGTCCAGGCCTATGCCTTTGGGAAATACCTGGGCCAATTAAAGGTGACCTTTGATGATGCTGGCAATGTGGTGAAGTCACTGGGGAACCCCATCCTGCTGGACAGCAGCGTACCACAAGGTAATCCTTTTGTGTGAAATGCACCCTTTGCCATGCAATTCCATGCAGTTCAGCACAATCTCACATTCGCTGCCTTAAACTTTTTAAGCCGAAGAGCAATGACAATGCCAATTTGCATAAAAAATAACTCCCTTCAATCTCGATATTCAACTATAATAATATTTTGGAATGTATGATTATTATTATAGTTTGTTATGCAGGGGAGACTTGCGACTCTAAAATATTTCAAATTGACTGGCAGTAAAAGCGGGGTTGTGTTTGAAATTCATGGCTACTTTTCGTTAAATTCTGGCTGTTAGGCTAAGAATGATTTCCATGCAACTGAGGACAATGTGCACTTGAGAAGGAACTGAAAATGAGACTAACAAGAATAGCGCTAATATAATAGGTTACGTGTTGTTTTTAATGTTTGTGCAATAAAATACAAATGTTAATATCTATGTATTCTATTACTGTATTTACCGTTATAACAATTGGAATGTAACAATTTTTTTCAAGGCAAAACAGCCTCACCTGCTTCAGTAGCTAGTTCAGTTTGTGAGTTATTATATTCATACATTTATAAATCCCTATTTATTCTTGTTTGAAGCACAGCTACTACAGTATTTCAGTCTGTTATGCAGGTAAATCTGTATTATCTTTATCTGGTTAATCTTAACATTAATTAAAAACCGAAACCTTCTGTATAAAACGATGTGTGTACTCACGCAATAATTTTACGATGAACACCTTTGGCTGAGCCGCCTGCCCGTTCGTATCAGAACCACTATCCATGTTGCCATCACATTCGCCCTTTAAACACACACCCACATTGTCCTAAAGCACGATACTCTTAAGCAACACATCCGTTACAGTTTGTAATGTTGGAACACAACTGCCCCATATCTTGCTATCGGGTGATCCATCTATCCATCACCCACACTACAGTACAGTCAGCCTAAAGTAGCCAGCTAGGCTAGCAACCACTAAGATTACAATAAACAGGCTTATTTCAATTCAGCTTCTTCACCCTAAAAATGTATTTATTGACATGATCATTAAAACACTGTACTTACAAGTACAATTCATTTTTTTAACAACCCATTACATTACATTACATTATTGGCATTTGGCAGACGCTCTTATCCAGAGCGACGTACAACAAAGTGTATACCCATAACCAGGGGTAAGTGCGCTGAAAGACCCTAGAGGGAAGTACAATTTCAATTGCTACCCGTACAACTAAGATAAGGACCAGGGCCTATTTATTTATTTATTTTTTTTTTTTTTTTAATCAACAAATAAACAAACAAACAACAAACCCCAACTGGAGAATGCAGCATGTTATGGGTTTATTAAAAGCAGTAGTCCTGATTTGTGAAATACCACCAGTTCAGATTGCTTGCTACAGGAAGATACTGTAGTTAAAATGCTATACATGCAATGCTATACATTCTGGAGTGACACAAATATGAATAAAAAGCAAGAAAACAGCAATGATGCAATGACTGATAGGAAAATGGGATAAAAAGAGAGAGGAAAAACATAACTTTGTCCCTGCAGTAATGATGTATGACTACACTATGGCCTGTTCAGTTGGTTGTTGTCATTTCCTTTGTCAGATGCAGGTGTGCTTCAGGATGTGGAGGAATGGAAGAAGAGCCTGGCAAATTACTCCTCTCAGTATGTAGGGAAGACCATGGTCTACCTCAATGGAACGTTTGAAGAGTGCCGATTCCGGGAGTGCAACCTGGGGAACTTGATCTGTGATGCAATGGTAAGCTTGTATAATAGGATTAGGTTGGTCCAATAGAAACCTGACGTGTGATTCTGTTCTATTATTCTAATAGTGTATCAATTAATGTGTCAAACAGTTATCCCAATAGCACCAGCTCAATCATTTATGTTGATTTCTTACTAATTAAGCACAGATTGTGATTTACCCAGATGTTTACAATACAGGTTGGCGACATCATCCTACATGATGGACATTTGAAAAATATACAGGACTCTGTGAACATTTTGTATGTCTTTGAATTGACAGTTCTGATGTTTTTAAATAGCCACAGACATCAAGTATTGCCACAGATGTGTCAATGTATGGACACATTACCCACCTCTGGTCTGATTATTTAGGGGCTGTACAGGTTCTGTGTTTTCTATTTCCTGATTTCCGTAGTGTTTTTGCCTCGTTTCCCTCTGTGACCACCATAGTCTGTTTCCAGTTTAATTCCCTCATTCATTTGTTCCACCTGTGTGTCCACATCCTCACTCCTTATATGTACTTCCTTCCTGTCTCTTGTCATTCAGCTTACCTGTCTCATTGTCTGTCTATCAGTTAGTCTTTTTAAACCTGTCCTTTTCAGTTTCTTGTTGCTAGTTCATCTTTCTGTGTTTCTGTTCCCGACCCCAGTTCTAGCTTCCCCTTACCTGTGCCCTGTCTCTGTTTTACTCCACTCCGCTCCGCTCCGCTCCGCTCCATTCCGTTCTGTTCTGTTCTGCTTTGGATTTTTTGTTCATGGCCCCTGCCTGCTCTTTGGACCGTTGATTTCTGTACCTCTGTTTCTTTCCTTCCATTCTCCCTGTAAAAGGTCAACTTATTGTTCTTCCAGACATCACAAAAAAGCAATAAGTTGTATAATTATTAACTTGACCATGCATCTAGGGATAAGCTTTGCCCTGCGATGGACTGCCGACCTGTCCAGCGTGTATTCCTGCCTTTCGCCCAATGTACAGTGCATCCGGAAAGTATTCACAGCGCTTCACTTTTCCCACATTTTGTTATGTTACAGCCTTACTCCAAAATGGAATAAATTCTTTTTTTTCCTCAAAATTCTACACACAACACCCCATAATGACAACATGAAAGAAGTTTTTTGGAAATCTTTGCAAATTTATTAAAAATAAAAAACTAAGAAATCACATGTACATAAGTATTCACAGCCTTTGCCCAATACTTTGTTAATGCACCTTTGGCAGCAATTACACCCTCAAGTCTTTTTGAATATGATGCCACAAGCTTGACACACCTATCTTTGGGCAGTTTCGCCCATTCCTCTTTGCAGCACCTCTCAAGCTCCATCAGGTTGGATGGGGAGCGTTGGTGCACAGCCATTTTCGGATCTCTCCAGAGATGTTCAATCGATTTCAAGTCTGGGCTCTGGCTGGGCCACTCAAGGACATTCACAAAGTTGTCCTGAAGCCACTCCTTTGATATCTTGGCTGTGTGCTTAGGGTCGTTGTCCTGCCGAAAGATGAACCGTCGCCCCAGTTTGAGGTCAAGAGCAGTCTGGAGCAGGTTTTCATCCAGGATGTCTCTGTACATTGCTGCATTCATCTTTCCCTCAATCCTGACTAGTCTCCCAGTTCCTGCCGCTGAAAAACATCCACACAGCATGATGCTGCCACCACCATGCTTCACTGTAGGGATGGTATTGGCCAGGTGATGAGCGGTGCCTGGTTTCCTCCAAACATGACGCCTGGCATTCACGCCAAAGAGTTCAAGAATTTTGTTTCTCATGATCTGAGAGTCCTTCAGGTGCCTTTTGGCAAACTCCAGGCGGGCTGCCATGTGCCTTTTACTAAGGAGTGGCTTCCGTCTGGCCACTCTACCATACAGGCCTGATTGGTGGATTGCTGCAGAGATGGTTGTCCTTCTGGAAGGTTCTCCTCTCTCCACAGAGGAACGCTGGAGCTCTGACAGAGTGACCATCGGGTTCTTGGTCACGTCCCTGACTAAGGCCCTTCTCCCCCGATTGCTCAGTTTAGACGGGCGGCCAGCTCTGGGAAGAGTCTTGGTGGTTCCGAACTTCTTCCATTTACGGATAATGGAGGCCACTGTGCTCATTGGGACCTTCAAAGCAGCAGAAGCTTTTCTGTACCCTTCCCCAGATTTGTGCCTCGGGACAATCCTGTCTCGGAGGTCTACAGACAATTCCTTTGACCAGTGACCAAAAGGTTGATCAGTGGAAACAGGATGCACCTGAGCTCAATTTTGAGCTTCATGGCAAAGGCTGTGAATACTTATGTACATGTGATTTCTTAGTTTTTTATTTTTAATAAATTTGCAAAAATCTCAAAACTTTTTTCACGTTGTCATTATGGGGTATTGTGTGTAGAATTTGGAGGACAAAAATGAATTTAATCAATTTTGGAATAAGGCTGTAACATAACAAAATGTGGAAAAAGTGAAGCGCTGTGAATACTTTCCGGATGCACTGTATGCTGGGATAGGCTCCGGCCCCCCTGCAACCCTGTTCAGGATAAGCGGGTTAGGATAATTAATTAATTAATTAATGCATCTAGGGACACCTGGAGGATAACAATCAAAAACCAAGTTTCCCTTGTATCACTAGACCGAGACAAACTGTTGGCTCCACCCATCGTACATGAGCTTGCCAGTGTGTTTCTGTGTTCTCTATAGCGGCATTCCCTGTACAGTTATAGCCAATGTATTATTCCTGGGTTGACTTATGTGACCGATGTTCACACACTCCCTTAATTTCAGAATTCCACAACTTACACTACATAGGCTTTACTGTGTGCCAGTGAAAAGCCTCTCTGGGAACATTTCCTTTCTCACAGGTCCACCATAACCTTAAATACTCAGACGAAGTGCAATGGAACCATGTCAGCTCCTGCATTGTCAACAGCGGGTCCATACGCTCGTCTATAGACGAGCGAAGCAAGAACGGTGGGTGCCAAGATTAATCCCCTGAGGTTTGCTGGAATCACCTGTCCTTTGTGCCACTGAAATATTGCCTTTGGTCTGACTTTCACTGCTAGAGTCTGTTTCAGTAACAGTTATGCCCCTGTCAACATCAATATTCTCTATGAAAATTAGTTCATGAATATTTTCATTGGTAGTAATTGCCCAAGTGAGTGCGGTGCCACACGTCTGTCTGTGGTAAGTCCTGCACAATATTATTTTTACAACAGAAACCCAGGAAAGACTATATTTATGCAAGGGCAGTAACATTTTGTGATATGAGAAATATGAAGGAGGTTACAAGCTAATCAGATGTGAAATAATGTCACTTTAGGCTCAATCACCATGGAGGAACTCCTGACTGTATTGCCTTTTGGTGGGACCTATGACTTGGTGCAGCTGAAGGGATCAACGCTCAGAGATGCATTTGAGCATTCCGTCCGAAGATACGGACAGAACACAGGAGAATTCCTGCAGGTGGCAGGTATTTGTACAAGATTCTTCAGGAAAGGGAACTTCCTGAAAGCGTTATTGAATCTACCATCATAATAGCATAATTTACAGTTGTTCTTATCCAGGTGAATTCATCCAGATATCCAGCAATAAATGTAGCCTATTAATAGCTGTTCAGAAAAAAAAAAAAGTTATTTTCAGTTCCTTCAAAAATAGCATGCAAATAACCCCCTTGCCCATTTATCTGTTCCAGGGATTCAGGTGGAGCTTGACTTGTCAAAGCCCTCTGGTGAGCGTGTGACGTCCCTGCACCTTCTCTGCACAAAGTGTCGGGTGCCAAAATACGAGCCGTTGGTCCTGGACCAGGTCTACAAGCTGGTTCTCCCATCTTATCTGATCAATGGAGGAGATGGTTTCTCCATGATCAAAGAGGAGATGCTGAAGCACGACAGCGGTAGGTTCCTGCCAGCACTAGGGTGACTTGAATGGATTGGTAAACAGAAGGTCCATGGCTTGAGTCCTGGATTAGCATCACTGTTATACCCTTAAGAATTGCACCTCACCAGACTATATCTTTTGAAATTCTTGCATCATGCATGTGAATCCCATTGACAAGCATTGTATATTAGCGTTTTAGGTGAAAGCAGAAAGCTTTGCTAAATACAATCAAGAAATCCTTTATTGGGTTAGCAACATATGTTCCTGTTCAATCTGCATACCTTCTTCGAGTAACATCACATTTGGGGCTCTTATCATGCATTTCAAAGCGCAGGAACTTGAGTAGATTTCGATTGTGGATTGGATTATCACCTGAAATCAGAACATCACTGTTCAGGGTGATTTGGGTTTACTCTAATTGATAAAAGACAAGGTAAGTAGCGAGCATTCTAGCTATCCATCCATCCGTTATCTTAACCCGCTTATCCTGAACAGGGTCGCAGGGGGGCTGGAGCCTATCCCAGCATACATTGGGCGAAAGGCAGGAATACACCCTGGACAGGTCGCCAGTCCATCACAGGGCACACACACCATTCACTCACACACTCATACACTCATACCTATGGGCAATTTAGACTCTCCAATCAGCCTAACCTGCATGTCTTTGGACTGTGGGAGGAAACCGGAGTACCCGGAGGAAACCCACACAGACACTGGGAGAACATGCAAACTGCGTACAGAGAGGCCCCGGCCGACGGGGGTCTAACACTGAAATGGTAGGCTACCAACTACCAGTGTGATGAGTACACCGGTTCATGTTCTTTTTAAGGTATTGCTCTGACCCTGGTTGCATGTATTGGCTTCAGTCTGTAACTGGTTACAATTTTGGTCATCTATTCCAGTAGTTCCAAACCTGGGGGTGAGAGAGAGAAGCAAAATAAGAAAAATAAGAGGGTCAACACCAGAAATTGTTCAGAATTGAGAAGCTGCATTTGACAGCAGGTTGTGTTGCCCATGACTTTGCCATTTACCATAGATTTGCGTAGGTTGCAGTATCTTTTCCTTTTGTGTAGAGTGTCCCCAATTTATGGCATATTTTGTGAAGAGAAACTCAGTGGACATGGGTCTGAAAAATGTGAACTATTCCTTTGACATTAGGTACAGACTGACTGAAAGTATGTGGATGAGCTATGATGCTTTGTTGCCTTTTTTATGGATCCCAGTAGTCACCAAGTAAAACTTTCCAAATGCAGATGGCTCACAGAGACGAATGCTGTCCAGATAGTCATTATTAATATGTAACATTGATTAGTAGGTTAGTTGATTTTATAAAAATGGTGCTGGAGCTCAACACGATTTAACTTACTGACTTAACAATTAAGCCCAGGATGTGATATAGACTTGCCGCTTCAAGGATGTGAAGTTGCCGTACCCAGTATTAGTATAGTGTTCTTCATAAAAGTGCTCAGTGAGGGTATATATATACAGTGTAGTATACACTCACCGAGCACTTTATTAGGTATTTATTAGACTTATTTTTTAGACTTCTACTGCTATAGCCTATCCACTTAGAGTTCTAATGCATCATGTTGTCGAGGACCCGGCCCTAGGCCCCCCTGATGAGAGATTGACGGGGGATGGGTTAGGAAGGAATGCATTGTTAACCCCTCGCACACGCCATCGAGGTGGGAGTAAGAACGCCCGTAAGAAGAAAAATATGTGGTTCAGAGATAATGAGCAGCCATACTTGTCAGTAGAGGAGTCTGAAGTCGGGGGACTTAGATTTAGGGTTTTAAGGAGCAAGGTTAAAGTTCTGACTGAGAATACCCCAACCCTACAGGGGAGGGGCACAATGCCTGGCTAAAGAAAAAAAATAAGGAAAACGGAAGGGATGTCAATACCGAAAGAAGATTAAGAGGCTTCAAGGGCCTTCCTGATTATAGCACAAATAATTTATCGGATAGATTCAAAGGACTGACTATAGAAGAAGTTGGGGGATGATTTACACTCAGCTATTGGCTGGATGTCCTTTGTAGATCCCTTAAGGCGCCGCGGAGAGGGGCACCTGAAGAGTGTGTTGAGATGGTGGAGGGCACTAACTTCTGGCTTGTATGAAGTCAAAGTTTGGAGAGTCCAAGGAGAGATTATGACAGGGAGACAAATACCAGTGATGAATAGGTTCATTCAAAAATGACATAAGAGCTAGTGTTTTTCCACTCGTATATTAAGATGGTGGAAATTCCCAAACCGGAGGGGCACATGAGATAAAATATTGGGGAAATTTCTTTTGAGGTATGAGAAAATGACAGTGGGAAAAACAGAAATAATGAATATGTTCATTAAAAAACAAGTTACATAAGAGATAAATGTCTTCCCGCTTGAAATATTGGGGACATTTCTTATCAAAAAGGTACACTTTTGTATGCAAAAAAGATATATAAGGAATAAGCTTTTAGACCTTAGGATGGCATCTTAGAATTTTGCTTCAGAAGATATCTATGGGCTGTTGAAGAGAGAGCAACGCAAGACAGCTGTAGTCAAGCTGGAGTGGCGCGCTCCCTCTGCGCGCCACTCCAGGATATGGATATGGAGAGAGGAGTGACGTATGCGGTGCGGACTCAGCCCAAGAGTTGTGGCGAAGAGGTGTTCATGCGCATCCCTCATCATACAGAAAAGCTGGTGAAAGAGTTAAAGGGCTTTTATGACATGCTTGGAGCCGTGAACTGCACCTGGAGGCCAACAGACGGGACGCGGGGTTCCTCCACGCTACAGAACACCTTCCTGCTGGACCCACGGAAGAACCTGAAGCCTCCCCCCCTAACCTCAGTGTCAGTGAGGAGAGGCATATGCTGCGGCTGCACTGCAAAACCCCCGACGTGTTCAAAGACATAGCAGTGCACATCCCATACAACTGGCAGGAGAAGTACGAAGTGCAAAGTCACGTCTTTCGAAAGTCTGGGTCCTGATCCTGCCCCAGATTCCCAAACCAATGCAGCTGTTCAAAGAGCTCATCAACAGCAAGGAGGAAGGATCAAATCCCGCAGAAAACGAGATGACTATATTTAGGGTGTGGGTGGTAATTATAATCTATATTACTTGTAAAAATAGGAAAAGTAGTACATAGAAGTAATACATTTTAAGTTTCCTTTCATTTTTATGTCTTTTATTTTTTAGTAAGATACTATATACGATATAAATAAGTAGTAGACTTTAGGGGTGTTCGTACCCATTGTATTAATGGAAGTTCAGTAGCTTTTATCTCCGTGAAGGGGGAGCCATAAGATAAGGTAAAGGCCAAAGAAGAGGATGGGTATTTGAGGGGTGTACCTTGACTTTTAAACATCATGGTGGAAAGGTAAATTAGAAAGAGCTAAAGGGGTATATGTAACTTGCATGTGATCAGCAAACTGAAAGATGATATTTACACTGTAATCTGTATAACTCTATTCTTTTGATTGATTATAATAAAGTATATCTTACTATAATCATATGTGATAAGGGAGGAATAGAGGAATACATTGAATACAGGACATCGAATACCAGATTTGCATCACACCCTTCACTTTGAGACTGGGCTGGAAGTTCAGTAGAACTTACCAGGGCTCCAGAACGTTCGGAGTACTTGAGTTCGTCCCCGAGACACCTCCTCGTGGGGTACTGCTCGTGGGAACGTGAGGTCTGAGCTCGGCAAGGGGTCCGTGGCTCACGACAATGTGTTCGGAGATGCTCTTCTGCATCCCACTGTTGTAATGTGTGGTTATTTGCTTTACTGTCACCTTCCTGTCAGCTTTAATCAGTCTGGCCATTCTCCTTTGATGTCTCTCATTAACAAGGCATTTCTGTCTGCAGAACTACTGCTCACAGGATTTTTTTTTGTTTTTTTGCACCATTCTTTGCAACTCTGAGACTAGTGTGCGTGAAAACCCCAGGAGGTCAGCAGTTTCTGAGATACTCAAACCACCCTGTCTGCCACCAACAATCATTCCATGGTCAAAGTCAGTTAGATTTTTTTCCACATTCTGATGGTTGATGTGAACATTAACTGAAGCTCCTGATCTGTATCTACCTGATTGTATGCATTGCACCGCTGCCACATAATTGGCTGATTAGATAATGAGATTCTCATAGAAGTCAATGTAATGCATTTTTTTTCATGCCAATATGTGATTGGCCAGATCACTGAAAATGGGTGGGCAACGGGGGCCTGGCCTCACCATGCATTGTGTCCAGGGCAAAGATTGACATTTTGTTCGTCCAATCACATGCTACTGGTTCATTTGGAATCAACTATCCTTTCCTTTCTATTCAACACAGAAGCCATTTTGAGAATTCGCTAGTCACTTCAGTCAAACAAACACTCGCCATAGTGGCTACGAGTGTCCTATCAACTCCTATAAATTTCAGGAAATTTAGAGAACACCCCTGGCTATCATCCCTGGAGTTTATAGCTCATTTGGCCAAACACTTTTGCTTAAAACTACCTCGGAAGTCGGCGAGATTCTAGCGCAATTTGAGATCTTGGGCTGGAGATATGCAGATTCCAGATACTAGGGAGTGAGAATGACATTCAATAGGTCATGTTAGACACCATTTGGGATTTATTGAACAGTTTTATTTTTAATGTAGTCCATTTCGTTTTATTACAAGTCAATTTAATAATCTTCCATATCAAATTACCGAATTGTTGCTCTGTGAGGAAATTCACTCTAAATACGAATAGAGTGCTGCCCTCTAGTGGATAACGTTAACGTTAGATAAAGCCAACTGGAACCATATTTTTACATATTTTATATTAAATATATTGAATAAAACTACATATGATAAAGAAAGTGTTATCTTATCTTTTTTATATGCTAAACTTGATTAAATTGGTGATTACATGTTGAAGCTGTAGAAGAATGAAAAATGTAAGCTAAACAAAATTGTTTTTAACTACATAATTAAAATTCCTGCCTTTTACACATGTTCACTTGGCATTTATATTACATCCAAATGTCATTTCTCAGCTTAATTATCAGGCAGGCTCATAGACTTACAGCAATGTCATTTCTTCAGGAAGGCACAAGGCTAAGCTCTGCACAATAAATTTCATCAGCCAGAACTTTCTGACTGTAGCTTACACTCCAAATAGTATGCCTTTGGCCAGCACAAAGACAGATAAGAGAACAGGGAACATTCCATCGCGAGTGAAGTGAGCAAGCGGAAAAAAATGGCCTCCTCAATTCTGGAAGTCACCAGCCTCCACTGATATATACATATACATACATACATATATCCGTTTTGTCTAGTAGCACCTTTCTAGTTGTCAGTACAAGGTGCATCCCAAAATACATGAAGCGTTGAAATAAACCAAAATGATTACTGTATAGCCAGCATAATCCTATCAGACAATATAAACAGGCAATTGGTGCATTTGGGTGATAGAGCACACAAATATGATCTGCCGCCAACCCTTGCCATGCATTTAGACATAAATAACATGCTACAAATACAAAATAAAGTAGGTGAAAATGTAATGTTTTTAGTGAGTTATTCTCCTTTGCTTTGCAATGACTTACTGAGAATCGCAAATGTAAAAACAGGGCCGGCCTGTAGCATAGCCTTAACCCTGCATTACTCCTGGGGAGGATTGTCTCCTGCTTAGTCTAATCAACTGTACATCGCTCTAGATAAGAGTGTCTGCCAAATGCCATTAATGTAAAAAAATAGGTAAACCTATACATCTTTTGAATCATAAACCTTTCCATAAACCTGAATCATTTGCGTTTGTGTTGCATAGTAAACCTAATTCTAAACCTTTTTACATTTTTACAACTGTTCCAATAAACTTATGCTAGCTATACCATACGTTCAGTTAGCCAGCTACAGCCCAGTCATATACAGTAGTTGTACAAAGCCATACAAAGACAAAACTGAAAATGGAATCAGATCAGCCCTCTCTAGCCTCAGCTGTGGTCAGTGTTCATGACTCCACAAAAAGAAGCAGGCAAAAATGGGATTCATGGTAGAGTACCACTACTAACCAAAATAAATATCAATGCTCATCTCACATTTGGACAAAAGCAAGAGAATGGTTCCCAACCCTTTTGGGATAATGTTCTATGGATAGATGAGTCAAAAGTAGAGCTTATAGATAGACATGGATCCCATTATATCCAGTGTAAAGCAAATACAGCATTTCCCATGAAGAACATCATCACAACAGTCAAACATGGTGGTGGTCATGTGATGGTATGGGAATGCTTTTGTGCCTTAGGCTTGGTGCGACTTGCCATTTTTGAAGGAACTATTAATTCTGCTCTCTGTACCAGAAAATTGTTAAGGAGAAATTCCTTCTGGATACCGGCAGATGCATGCACTCCATGACCAATTGATGATCCTTATAAGCAAAACCTTGCAGAGAAACAAAATCATAAGTTGTAGATAAAAAGAAGATCCAATAAACATTGTAATCATGGAGGAATCAATTAGGTGATTATGCAACTAACAATGTATTGATTATGGGTCTGACTGTGAAGAACCCGGCCAGGGGGAACCATTCGCAGAAGTGAACAGACAACGAAAAACAGGTGAGAGGCAAACTTGAAAGACAGGAAGGAAATCCCAAAGAGTGGGAGGTGGAGACACTAAATGAAGAACAGGTGGGATGAATGAGTGGGAATGCATGGGAAGACAGACAGACTATGGTGGTCACAGTGGGAAAGAGGAAAAAATGCATCTGGTCTCTGTCGTATACATAAGTGTCTGTATGAGAGTGTTTTACGGAAGGTCAGGGAGTTGTTTGAGGAGAAATGCATTCTCATACTCAGGGTAAGGAATGCGGAGATGTATATACTGGCTGACCACCAAGCCACAACAAAACGGCATCAAGATTAAAGCGAGAGGCAAAAAGATTCTGAGCAACAATTTCTTCCAACTGAACAGAAGATTTTTAAAAAATATCTTGTGTCAACTTCCCTTTTTGTCAGTTCATCATGTATCCTGGTCATATTCCTAAGCACCTGTTGTATCACTTGTCCATCCCCATCAAAATATGGTATATATGTATAACATATTTATCCAATCATTACACAAACCCCCCTTGCTCTGCATTAAGCTGATCCAACACCATACAATTTGTCCATAATGCAGTCAATTCGCTTCGATGTACACCCAGGCGAGAAGAGGGTGCGAAACCAGAACAAAGTGCAGTCTTTTTTTTTTATCCCACAGTAACGAGATTGCATATGACATATGACTCTACACGCATCAACAACCTTGGTAATGTTGCGGCTACAAGTGCTACACAGACATTCTTCCAGTTGGGGGGCAACTACAAATAACTGTTTCACAGTGATCAATGTACAGCTGTCCTATCTTATTTGTGCCATTACCTATAACAGAGACTCCAAACTTCAGATTATGTTTAAACACTATTGGAATGCCCTCTCCAGTAAAGAACAATTGCTATTGAGTATTGAGGAGTTTGACAAATTCAAATGGAACAGAGAAATCAGTCAATCAGTTTGACAAAATCAATGGAACAGGAGGCATTTGAGAGCAAATATAACAGGAATGGTTAGAGTGTTGTTTTGCAGTCCACTTAGCATAGCGCCTCCAGGACTTAATAGCATGGTGATGTGACACAGTTCCTGGTGTCTGCCAAGCTTCACCCCCTGCAGTCGCATACCTTTTGGGCCGTTTCATCAGTTCAGCTATACGGCCTACCAGGTGTTGTTGCAGAATTTCTTGTGGACCAAGATGATTGGCAGAACAATGATGAGGGAGATGAGATCTAATATGGCTCGGCCTACTGCGGCACTGCAGCCTGCTCTTCTGAAGGGATTGAATCCCTTGACTTTCCTGTCTGGGCATGGCTGTTGGGAGCTGAGATTACTATCATGTGCTCCTTGATGTGTTGGTTCTCTCGAGTTTTTAAACTCTGTGAGAACTAGCTGGTCCTGCACATTGGTTGAGGTGGGTCTTTTACCCTTATCCCTCCTTTGGCACTGGTGGAGCCCTTTTGCAGTGGCTGGTGTGGACCCAGCCTTCCACTCGCACAGCTGTCGGCGTGGTGAGTAGAACCTGGTAAGGGCCTCTCCACCAAGGCTGGTGCCACCATCTTCCTCCTGAAGACTTTTATCACCACCCAGTCTCCTGGCTGCAGATCATGTAGCGGGCCATTGGCTGGCACTGGGAGAGCTGCTCAAACCTGTTGATGCACAGATCTCAGAACATTAGTTAGCTGAACACAGTAACTTACCATTCGAGTGACTGCCAGGTCCTTGTCCAGCATCAACCCAGGGGGGTAACATCCAGTTCTCATGGGCCACCAACCCTGTCGTGGATTGGACCCTCCCCCAGATACCTGTGAGGGCTATTGGCAGGGTCTGCATTTGGGACCTTCTGGCCCCGCCCTGCATTATTTACAGCACAAATAACACAGTTATTTGATACCATTCCCCCTTTTGACACATGATTCTGTCCATTTGTCAATTTAGCATAGTAGGGAAACAAATAGCATGGTAAATATGGTTTAACCATGGGGCCTAGCCAGACCCCATCGGTGCAGGTGCCGTCCCATTTACAAACATTCTACATGCTGTGCACTGTGCCAATGATTATGCCCCACGTCACTGACAATCAAATCGGGACAATCCTTTCCCTTCT